>NC_049994.1:10187868-10189850 GCF_000003815.2 Branchiostoma floridae | reverse complement strand
TACAGACCTAGCTGGAAGAACAGTCTACTGTTATAATTAGTATTGATCCCATGCATGGATCACAGAAGTAAATAGTTCAGATTTATGAGACAGTTCGATAAAGAATTGATTGTTCGTTGCCGCCACGTCTCGACAGGGTAATGTGAAGAAGTGTGGTAATCTGGCTCCGTCGTCGACTAGCCCTACCTCTCCACCATCAATAAACTCTATAAAAGTGCCAAGATTGACGGATTCTCACGGCATCTTGTACACCTCTCACGTACTCGCGGCCACGTTTGCAGCTTTGTTATTGAGCGATTGGTATTAGGTGCTGCATGTTAGGTTAATCGCTGTGGAAGTAGGAACGCCTGTGGGGCCGTTTGCATGGATATCTGACTAAAAGTAAAAACAAAATTCTGTGTCCATTACCTCTTTTGTCAGTTATCATATGTTTCTTTGTAGCAATGAAATCAAGTAGGTAGTGGCTGATGACTGACACAAGAGCAAATCCTAATCTAAATCTACTTATATTTTTTCATTGCCTTTACCATCTGAAAATGGAGGAATAATGCTAGAAATGAGCATTCACAGAAATTAACTTCGAAGAAAAACTTTAAAACAGGAGAAATACTTTACAAGAGTACGTCACTCCTATACCATATCATTTCCTTATAACTTGCGGCGTTATTTTTGTATCACATATGTACAATAACAAACAATGAAATAAACTTGAAAAGGCAATTTGGAATAGTAGGAAAGTAGAAGAAACTATTCCGGGACATTCCGTACTTTTGATTGACAGAGGCAGAGCTGAGAAAAGGGAACCAAAACTCACATTTTGTTGAGTAAAATCTATTGCAAATGTCATTATACTTAACAAAGGGCATTGGGAATAACACAGAGGCTGGTACATGCATGCATCTTACTGATGGACTACTAAATGAAATAATGTCAGAAATGTTTGGAATCATTGGGATATCTGATGAAGTTTCCGGAGTCATGCTTTTCACTTGAATAAAAAATTAGAATTTATTTGCGGAAACATTATACATGTGTTTTAAATCAACATATCAACATATTGTGCCAGATTAGTATAGAGAATGTATTATACAATATAGATGTAGGCACAAATTGAATTCATCGTCAGAAAAACAATCGGATAACGGCACAACAATAAGTTCATAATAAGCTTTCAGAATTGTCTAAGTCTTTTTCACTTTCTTCGATCAAACTCTAGTCGGACAGAGATGGCTGTCAAATATTGCAACAAGAAAAAACTTATTCAGTTTCTTTCTTGATCTTAAAGATTTAACTTTCATTTATGATGTTTAAGAAGACCATGTACTGTCTTACGTGCCTTCGATACGACAACTTTTACAATAGTCGACGACAAACTGGCATCATAGGAATCTACGGTTTCATGATAAAGAATAGGCATGTTCAAGGCCTTCCATCTTTCAATGGAAACATTGTCTATTGTACCATTTTCATTCAGAAACTTTGTTTGATAGCTATTCTAACAGAATTTTAGACTTTTTCTCATAACCATATTGACTTCACCCGCTTTAGAGTCGTACGACGTTGTGTTGTGGTATATACAAAAAAAGATGTATGTAAATTGCTCCTTCTGATTTGATAGTATCAAATGCTCTAGAGAATAACCTACTTGTACGTTTTGCCTACTGATTTAAGTTCATCTGACACATAGCCAACAATTTCATTCCAACAGATTGTCATTAGGGTTGTCAAGGTTGCCTGCTAAAATTTCAAAATCGTCTGTCCCAGGAGAAAATGGATTTTGACAAATCAAATTTGATTCAGTTATATTCTTCAGAAGATGTGGTCTCAGGAGCAAACTGAAGCTGGTATTACTTTTATTTCCATGAATTTTCACAGGTCAAAAAGATATCATGTGCAACCTACTCCTTCCGATTTTGATAGTATCAAGTGCTTTAGAGAATAAGCTACTTGCAATTTCATCTTACCTCCTAACTTAGGCCCAA
>NC_049994.1:10184537-10187768 GCF_000003815.2 Branchiostoma floridae | reverse complement strand
GAAAGATTATTACCATATGCAATAATGCCATATTTATCATGATCCTACATTGAAAGGTTGAATACTAGAGCTGTCAATGCGAGTGCGTCAGAAAGAAAGGGGCTGAAACACAGTCTGGCGTTTGCAGGGAAATGTCTGCATGTCTTTTGGGCGATTCATGAACGTCATTTTGCCCATTACATAAAAGCATGGTCATAACATCCATAGGTACCTTTTTAAAGGTAAACATATGAGCTATCGAACGAAGTAACATTGGTAGTGATTTTTGACTATAATGCTGCTGGTTTCACTGACACAGGGGTAGGCAGCAGCCGGCTAGTCTTCACACTGCGATTTTGGTGCTCTGTCTAGTGGGTCTACCCTGGTTTAGGCCTGGTTTAACAATACTAATACAAAATGCTAATCATTTTAAAAACAACGGGCATATGATCAAGGAAATTTCGACACTTCTTTTGTGATCTAGTCACATAAGTAGCCCTGGTGTTCAACAGATGAATGCACCAACGTAGAAAATGGGGCACCATTGTAAAGAGCAATGGATACGCTTTCCAAAGATATATTATATGATACATATGATACATTTACGGAGATATGAATTATCGAATTCAAGTTTCTGAACTTTCTGTGGTGAGTGTATGTTTTTAGTACGGCTAGAGATACCCGTTTCACTTTGGTATGTATGTTTGTAGAAGTAAATGCTGACAATACATTTTGAAGCAAATCTGCTAAATCATCTTGAAAATAATTTCAACGGGTTGGTAGATCATAGGACATAGGAGTTTTCCTTTACACAACCATTATTCTCGCATGCTGATGTTTCGATGTCTGTCAGAGCTTCTAACTGGAGTTCTGCTTTTAAAACGCCTATTTCTTATTTCTTGAACTCTTTCTATCAAACAAGCCATACAGTTGTTATTCAACAATATCGTGGTCTTCTTTGTATGGTATACCTAGTTGCCCAAAATATAGATTCTAGCTGTGCAATGCTATGCTACACTCCTAGATCTATTCTCATGATCCTATGTTAGCATGTTTCATGCTACATATTTTTGAAATTATTCTGCTAATTTTCAAATACATCATCTATATGGAAATGAAATGTACCATATAGGATGACACAGACAGAACATATTATGCATCATCTTATGTCACTGCCCAACATTTTGCAGGTGTACAACAAGTTTTCCACAATGACATGTGAGAAACCAGACCCACACAAAACATCCGTTAATTACAGCCTTCATTGGTAAACGCATGATCGAGAAATACACATATTTGCGAACAATCTAATCCCAGCATCACATGAGGAACTAAATTCTGAGTAAAGCCTCTGTTACACATGGGCATGGTTGGAAATTAGTCGTGTGCAAGATCATCTGTATATGTATATATACTATTTGGTGTTGGTCGGGTGACGTAGTACTAGCGGACTTCTTACACATTATGCTCGTTCTGAAAGTCATTCTCAGGGGCGAAATGGAGCTAGAATATTAATTGTGGATTTCAAAATACTCTCAACCCAGTACAGACCTTGGCCAGGAAAGGGTATAGGGAGTAAAGATCGTGAGAAGGACTTGACTGTGTGATAACGGCTGAAAGTAACATAAAAGGTATCCGAATAGAGGTTGATTTAAAGGGCAATGATCCCAGAGCACTATTTAACTCATCTTATCAAAAGTCAGAGAATACGATCAGCTGATTCAAGGACAAAGAGAGGTTTTGATCTAGAGCATTGAATAACTTTCGTCTCGACGTTTTGCCCAGGGTAACACCTAGTTGATAAGTATGCTTTGGGATTGGAAACTCTTCACAAGTTACCGTTAAAACGTTAGTCAACACATGTTCTTTTTACCGAATTTGCTGCCGATGTAGCTCAACTGGTAGCATATTGTAGTTAGCTTAGCTCCTGGTTCTAAATTCTGAAATTGGTGACAAGGGGCCCTAGTTCAAATCCTAGGAAGGGCATCTCATTTGGGGCTGCAACACGTCTTTCGGAAGGGACGCAAAACAAGGAGTTGTCTCAAGCACGTTAGTTAAAGGGGAAGAGCTAGCTATTCCTCTCTGTAAAAAAATAACCCTTACTACAGATACAATAAGGAAACTTGTTAACCTATGTGTCACTAGACAATACAAGACGAGGAACAACATTTACAAAAACTTCATATACATGAAGAAAATCAGAAGCCACAATCCTGGTACCGATGGTACAGATCAAAACCGTTATCTTTTTGAAGCTCTTCTAGAAATGAAGTAGTCTTACAGGTATCAACTACATCGTGCCTAAAACAACTTTTCAGATAAACATAAGGTTTGATATAATTATTACATTAAGAAATGACACTATTGTAGCAGAGAAAGATGATACTGTCAAAAAGTCTTTTGTGATGTTTGAATAATAGCTTCCAACAAAACTGGAAACCATCTACCTTCCAACTTTTCTGCATCCTACCAGCTCACTTCATCAGAGCGTGATAATCACTGCTATTCCTTCCATGGTGGCTTGGCTGTAGGAAGAATATGTACATTCTACTTAAATAAATCAATAGGTTTTTTTGCTCCATGAACCATGTTTTATCATTTCTAGGGGTCAAGGTTCATGGCCAAACCCTTTTCATGTTTCTGATTCAGATGGCATTGCATTGACCGTTAAGCAATACTTTTTGCCGGTATGTTAAAGATCCACGCAACAAATGTTGTCCTGTGACACATTCAGGACCTTCCCATGGCTTTGCTCCCGTCGACTATGGCACTCCTCGGTACATTCTGGGATCCACCATATTCTAGCTGCAGTTCTCTCATCTTATCGAAACAAAATATGACATTTCCTACTTTTATTTTCCAAACTTCATAGCCGGTTGGGACGACTTTTACAGACTTGTAGGCAACCTTTGCCGATCAGTTTTCAACCACAAATAACCTTTCTCTCGACTAAGTCCCAACCATGACCTGCAGAAGGTTGGAAGGCAATAGTACTAGTATGCTATGTGTGACAGGGGTTGCCATCTTTCGACTCTGTAATTCGGGTTATGTGTTAGGGGATTCTGATTGGTCATGTGAGAAGGAATGAGGCATTCAGCTCTTCATTTGCTGTGATTAAAAGAAGCGTCTATCAATATTAGCTAAAATCTATCATTTTCATAAACGACGTACCTGCAAAATGTCTATAAATCCCTTTGAAAAGAAAGGAACATGTACACCAAAAAGTAGTTACTCAAGCAACTGGATATGGTG
>NC_049994.1:9988736-10010129 GCF_000003815.2 Branchiostoma floridae | reverse complement strand
CTCCTCGTAATTCAGAGCTCGCAGACTCGTCGTTCGATCGAATCGCGCCTAATGTGAGGGGGGCATAAAGCCCACTCTGTTTTTTTTCCATTTGCTTCAAATCACATTCTACAGCCAGTACTAAAGTCAACAATCAGTCATCATCTTCTGTTTTTCTTAATTCTAACAAGAAGCATACAAAAACAGGAGTTCATATCTAGTTTGCATACTGCACAGGCAAAAAGCAGTGTTAAACCAGATGAGGAAAGAAAAGGAAATTTCGGGTTTGCTTTCAACAGAAACTTTTGTCGAAATCAGCATTTATTGGATTTCGAACTCATGTAAATTTACGCTTATTTGACTGCTTAACGTCAAACTAGTTTCACATATCATGCAATAATTCGCTTCTTCTTTATACAAGGCGTTTTGAAACTATACATTCTTTTTTGATAAGGATTCAACTAAAGAAATGTCTCTATTTCTACCTACGCTAAGCACTATATGCTTGTTGGACCATGACGACTTGAATATAAATACTTTACCTCAAGTCAGTTCTAGTGGGCCAATGCAATGTGATGGTTTGTAGTCAATAAAATCAAGAATATAAACCTTAAGGTCTTTATGAATAACCAGAACTTGAAATCCATTTTCTACAAGCCAGTGACATCTGATTTTCAGACATTTGACGCAGTTGTAGTCTTTTTTAGATATCAGGACATTAACTACCCCGTTTATTTCAAGCGAGGCAAGAAAATATTGCACGGCCATGGCACCGTTAGTTTTCCCCATTCGGTGCCGTACAGCCATGTCACAAAGTTTTACGACAGTCTGCCGTTTTAAGGCAACATTAAGGAGTCAGCCTGGTACGTAATGGCCTATCATCCCGTATTCCCCCCAGTAAAAACACACGGTGTCATCTTAATTGGACGGAGACAAAGGGAACCCGCATTACCATTGTCCTCGCTTATCGAGGAAAGAATTACATGCAAAAAGCCACCCGTTCTTTGGGATGTCACGATTTATTTGCAAAATGTCGGTGTTAACCCGCCTGGCTGGGAAAGAACAACCAGATCTCACGCGATTTTACGCGGCTTTGTGTGGGCAGGGCATAACAACGCAATTATGTGTACTCCGAACAATGAGGGGGAGATCAGTGCCTCTAACTTGCTCGCGTGCCTGAGAGATATTCACTGTTCTCTCCGCTAAATTATTCACGCTGTAGAGGACCGGTCTGCAGATTATTACCTGTTCAACGGTTACTCAGCGCCTGACAGTCGTCGGTAAATTGCTCAAAAGTCAACAATCAAATTACTATTATTTTCAATCAACGTCTAAATGGGTCTATCATGGAGCGGTCGCCCATTTTGGTTAAACTGTCGATGGGTGGACTTGTCGTCAACGATTTCTTTCAAATCAACCTTTATTGAAAGGGAAATTGCCAGCAAGTAAAGTTTAACGGATGAACAGCGTACGATAATACTTCAACTTTTTCTGCTAAGTGAAAGTCATTGTTTTGATTTGGAATTGTTTTTGTTTTTTTTTAATCCGCGATGAAATAGTAGTCTAAGTGACAATTATTCTATTGTGGTTTTGGTTAAAAGTGCTTTTGTCATAAAACATATATTACAGTTATGCAGTTATCATACTTGACTTTTACCATACGCACCAGATGATTTTACTGTTTTTCAGATAACTGTACATATTGCCTGTGCCTATAGGTTTAAATATGAAGACCTGTACTTCGATGTAGTGTTTCGATTGATATCATACAATGCACGCACAATATACGTGATAAAAATACTGCCGATACATTCAAAGCACAATAAAAAGTAGATACTAGGCTGATCATTCCACGTGTGGCTATGAGACCTTCAGTCACCGGTCAGTGACACTGTCTTGGCAAGTGCCGATTCGCAACAAGGCCATCACAGGTACATATGTCTATTACACAGTTTTATGAATCACGGTACGTACTGTTCAGATTTGCCAAACAACTGAAGCTGCAGTTATAAAGTCATCCACAGCGTGGCGTTTTAAACTGGCTTTGTAGGTTTATGCTGATTTCGCTCCACACCCTGGCGATACCTTCCTTCTCTAACCTCAAAGCAGTATGGATGTTTTGAATTGACGTTGAAACAGGCCTAGGTGAAATGGCGTCTCCTGTCGGTCATAGTGGTATTGCAGTAAGCTTGCACATTTACATTCATTACCACTTCATTGTATTACCTCGGATATAGGAAATTCATTGTTATACTCGTGAGCTGAATTTTTTAAAAAAATATATAAATGTATTTGGGAAAATTTAACCCAAAGTAGAAGGAACTGAAAGGGGGAAACGAAATGTTCATCCAAATTTTCCTTCCTTGATAGAAAATGTTTGTCATCGATAGACTTCGGTGAGTGAAAGAAACACCGCTTATATATACTAAGTATATACAAAGATAAACGTAGTTAAAGAGAAAACTTTTGTCAATTGAATACTGCAGCCTTATCTTCGCGTTTGTGGGCGAGGTGCAGTTTCTTAACACACACTGCAGTACATTTCTTTTCTGCTGAGAGGCGCTGTCGACATAGGCAGCTGTAGCAGATATCATCCAGGGACCATACTTTTGGAAACAAGATTTGAAAAAAAGTTAATGTATTGTTTTATTGCTAGTTTCTCAATGAATAATAATTCCTTATTTTTCTATATCATATATGAATGGTGGAGGTCGCCTTAAATCAACTTAGGCCACAGCAAGGAAGTTTTATGGATAACATCACCGAGTCTGAATATGAAAATAAAAAAGATTTGCCCCACGCGATAGTTGACATAGGAAGTGGCTATTGACAGGATCATCCTGTCAGTAGTAGAAACAATTTTACTGTTAACAGGATCTTTCTTTCGTTCTTCTTTACTTTATTCCATTCTTCGATCCTTCCTTCCATTATTATCTTCCTTCCTTCCTTCCTTCCTTCCTTCCTTCCTTCCTTCCTTCCTTCCTTCCTTCCTTCCTTCCTTCCTTCCTT
The DNA here is from genome assembly GCF_000003815.2 of Branchiostoma floridae. Lineage (NCBI taxonomy): Eukaryota > Metazoa > Chordata > Leptocardii > Amphioxiformes > Branchiostomatidae > Branchiostoma > Branchiostoma floridae. The sequence continues at coordinate 10,007,141 of NC_049994.1, read as the reverse complement.
CCTTCCTTCCTTCCTTCCTTCCTTCATGATGCATTCATTCACTCCATTCATTCCTTCCTTTCTGTGCCCATCCCTTGCTAAAACGTTAGTTATGCCTAGTTGTGAGAGACGACAGTGTGACGTTTTGCACTTAACACTCCAAGAAGATGTTGGGGGCTGTCTTGACTGCCCTGTTCTATGTATGATGCCAGCTTCTAAGGTAAACGTAACGATTTAGCCTCTCCCAACATCAGCTTGGATTAATTTTTACAACAGTCAGTCGATTTGCGCTTTTGTGGCTGATGTTAGGGGGCTAAATTGCAACGTTTTCTTGACTGCCCTGTTCTATGTATGATGGCAGATGTATAGGAAAACGTAACGAGTTAGCCTCTCCCAACATCTGCTTGGAGATTAATTTTTTTACGACAGTCCGTCGATTTGCGCCACGTATGTCCTCCCTCCTGCGCGTGCGTAATGACCCAGTCTTCAGAAAATGGCGGACGAACTGAAACGGTTGTAGTGTCTCCGCTCACATTTCACGCTTTTCCTGACATATTTCGTCTCATTTCGTGCCCAAACTTGCCTGTACAGAAGCAACAAAATGGGAGCAGTGCTAGCACGCTTTAAAGTAAGTCCGTACCTTCTTGTGCGATGTCACAGCACTGAAATGCTACAGAACGGAACTTTCTTTGGAAAAATAATTTGTTTCAGAAAATTTTGTATCATATTTTTGCTTTGTAATATGACAAATTGTGCCATTAAAAATAAATTTGGGCATGTTTGTAGTCGAAACCACATTATTAACTTTGTATGTTCTGATTGAAATATCTGTTTAAATGTTTCAAAACGTAACCCAGTTTTGCTGCTGTAGCAAAAACATATTTTGATATCAGTCATTTTAAATTTCATATCTTGATACCAAATTTATATTACCAATACAATTATTTTGTGTAAAAAGTCTACATTTGAGTCTTTATCGTGGCGTGACACTGATCTTCCTGGACTTCATAACATTAAAATATAGTAGAACATTGAATTTGTTGTTTTGTATATATATATAGAGAGAGAGATGTATAAATAGCAAGTTGTCATGATCTTTTTTTTTCTTCCATAGAAAAAGCAAACTACAGTAGAGGTGCTAGAAGGGCTTGATAAGGTATGTATCATAGTATATTATTGATTTTTTTTAATTGTCAACATAAAAAAATTGTTATATTAAAAACAATTTCTAGAACTTGATAAAATGGTAACCCCACAAGTAAATATTTTTGTGACAGTCTACTATCTGATGTAAATTACCTACATTTTCATGATTTTGGCAATAATATCCATGTAACAAAATGTTTATTATTTTGCCATTTAATTCATTGTCAGCAAAATTTTGTAATTCATCTCATACAATCTATGATGATGATGATGATGAAAACAAAATGTCTTCCAGTTTATCTTTATGCATGTTTTTAAATTAAAGTACTAGAATCATATACTTAAGACAGCTTGATGTGAAATATACTTGCATGCTAAGAAAAGATATGCCAAATATGAAAAATAATGCAATCTTTTCCTCTACAATGTACAAAAAAGACACTGTCAAATTACTTGATGGCAGTAACAAGGCTGCTTTTGTAGCTGCAGGTCGAACATTCCACCATTTGTGCAGTCTGCATGTCTTGACCTAAATTCCTGTTCAGAAGTTTACTTAAGACTATGATAAGAAGGCCAAAGCTGTTAAGACCTTGTGCTATCTGTGTAATGTAGGTCGCAGCTGTAGACACTTGCTGCCACAAATTTTGAAATGTTTGCAGTGGTTTTCTTTTGTGGCAAGCTCTCCATTTCAAATTCATAACCCTGCAAATATGCCTGTCCAATGTACAGAATTGTTTCAATTGCAAATTTAAAACACCACAAAAACGCCTTCCTCTTTTACTGCAAAACATCTAACTTCCTTGCAAAAGTATAAGAGAATTTACAGTAGTAGTCTTAGAAGTAGAGTCTAGACTAGGTATTAGATGACATTAGATTCCACAGTCGAAAATGTATATATGCAAACCTTCCATGTCATCTTATAGTTATTGTAAAAAAAACATATAATGCAAATGAAAATCAAAACAATGCATATGGCCGCCAACTAGATGGCAATCTATATTCCAAACCAGAATACATTTACTCTTACTTTGTCTTAGTTTTGATTTGTTTGATTGACACCCTTTTACATAATTGTTCTAACTGCGAATTGAACTGCTTAACCCTTAAGCTTGGCAAGAAAAATGAATAGATTTACAGTACCAGGTATACAATTATAATGAATTATTATTATTATTATTATTGTGTTTTTTTGTTTTGCTTGTAATGCATACCGAGTAAACAACCTCATGGCATTGACGTAACTGTCAGTACATGCTGTATAACCAGACATTTATTTGATCCACTCACATGGGGGAGCACCTCTACTTGTGCTCTTTTCCATAAGTGTGATGGGATCTTTTATGTGCACAAGGTTCTTCTACATCATGCACTCCTCAAACACAGGACCTCCAGTAATAGAATTATACTGTTGCTCTTCTGGCTGTAAGGAAATATTAAAGACCATAATCTAATCCAGGCACCATAGTGCTAAAGGGGGGTTGTTGATGTTACTGAGAGGTTATGTAAACACAACATATGATCCTTCTGTTTTTGAAATAAGCTATCTATAGAATGATTGGTCTAAGTTGGGATGGGGTGAATTAAGGACAGTAAAATTTAAATCAATAGCTATATAAGTATATTGATTCAAATTCAAAACTACATGTGCTACAGTTTTCAACTATTGATATTTCTTTACTACAAATCAATTGTAATATTGCACTTAAGGATACAAACAACAAAATTTGATATCAATTGAAAATTACTACTTTATTATAATTTTTCATTTATTTCTATTTCAAATATATGTAAACAATGTGACAATAACATGTTATTACATTGTTCAAATTTCACAATGCTTGACATCAATTTGATTGTAGCTCTTGAATGGAATCAATAAACCAAAGACAAATTTATTGTGTAATATTACCTATAGTATATATATAGTCGATATAGTCAACACTACTACTCATGTAGTCTCTTTGTTTTGTACAATGATATTTATCACAGTTTACTGTTACAACTTACAAGCATCTGCCCTATCTTGTTTTGTACTTGCTAATTGAAATTAGCCCACAAGCATTTACCTCTGACCGCCACTGTTGACGTTTTTTGGTTTGACCTTTGACCACTGAATTTGTTCATGACGCCTCCATTTACTTGTATGTACTCTCATGTCCCTAATAAACATACCTTCCGGAATAAACATACCCCCCGGACAAATCGTCAATATCTAATAAACGTACCCCCCGGAATAAACTTACCCCCCGGAAAATTACCAAATTGACATGTATTTAACTGTGAACATGCTACTTCTGTCCAAAGAAAAGGAGATGATAAGCAGGTAGGTCTTTTTATTCATTTATGCCTAAGAACCACATCAGTTAGTTCTATAAATGATGAGCTGAAGAACTATAGATATCTTGTTCGAATCATGATGTTTTCTCAATTTTTTAATAAAAGGTAAGTTGAAATTCGCAGTGAAACCTGCCTTAGGGTCACTTGAGTATATGGGCCACGTAACTGAGGGGCCACGTAACTGGCCATGCGGTCAGTTTTCGTCGGTCCCTTGGATTTTTCCAGTTGACCTAAGCATTAAGAAATTAGTCTATAGCGGTCACCTGTCGAATGCGGTCGCGGCCAGACGATTTTCAGTCCGGCCGCTATGCCAACACTGCCGTCACGGGCGCGTGGCCGGCCGCGTTACGCTGCGCTAAATAGTAAATTATCCAAGAGGGGATCACGTTTTTTTTTTCTGTACTACATCAGCAAGATGTCGGTTCAACTTGGACTCTTTACGAAGGAGACATTGAATAAAGGAAACATTATACAAAATTATGTGATTTTATGCGAAGTGTTGTTGAATTCACGTGGCGTTTTTTTTTCTCATCTCATACTCTTTGCACTTCTACCCTTCTCTACATCGTCATTTCTGTGCAGACTGGAAGGCTATATGGGCAGATTTTACAAATAGACCGTCCGTTCATGTATCTGATGTTTTAGGTTCTTGAAATGCATGTAAGCTGTCCCCATTTTCGTATTCCGCGGGCCAAAAATGGAAATCTGCGTCTTTCGGTTTTTCTCGAACATGGCGTCGCAGCAGCTGTAAACAAGGTCACTAGGGGTCAGTGGACGGCTCCACTTTTACCAAGGTAAAATATCGCAACAAGATTTCTGATGTGTAGCATAAAATACAGTGATTACGGTATAAAAACGATTAAAATCTATTAAATAAAAGTTAGTTATGTGAAAACTAGACTAAGGTTGATTTTTATCAAAGAAATAAGCCTACGTTAAGAAAGTTTTATTTCGACGTGACCATCTCGGCATAATGGCACATGCATCTAGAAAGGAAAGTTGTGAATTATGAACTTGCTGTTTTTACCGACGAATTCCTGTCGTTTGGGAGAATTTGCGGCGTCAAACCTCATATCACAAGGGAAACGAAGTTATAGTTGTTATTTTTACGTCCAGCATTTATTATGTGAACGAATCACTCTTCCGCCTCGCTGCCGAAAGCGCATGGAACCACAAGACCGGCGGGAAATTCCTCGTGCAAGGTGCTGGTTTACGATGTAAACAGAGACTGTAAACTACTACTAAATTAAAACTAAAAGTTATTTATGTAAAAATTGTATTCCAAAACGTCAGTGTGGTGTTTTATTTTCCCCCAAGAACAATATTTACTTCGTAGCGTCATAGTGAGATCGACCGAAATCACCGAAAGTGTACCGCGTACGCGTACACGCTCAAGGAAATCCGCGCTGTTTCGCCCGAAAAATACGGAATTTTGAGCAAAAATACCGCGGAAATATGGGCAGAAAACCCCCCAAAATTCAATTCTTTGAGGGTCCTGGCTAAGCAAATCCCCAATTTTCAGAAAAAAAAATAAACGTACCGTCCAAAATAAGAACGTACCGGGTGGATTGTGAGGCTGAAAAAAATAAACGTCCCGGTACGTTTATTAGGGACATGAGAGTACTGTATGTTGTCCATTGGTTGTCTTTTTGCTCTTACTGAATGTAACATGTTTTGTTTTGTTGTTCATGTATAGGGGCCCCCTTGGAAATCAAGTCCCAATAAGTTTAAGGGGCTACCCACTTGTCTAGAGATTAATAAATAAATGAATGAACTTGCAAATAAACTTTCTTTTTGTAACCAACCGGTGCAATGACTGTGTGGGTAGAGTGTTCGCCTTGCATGCCGTAGGTCGTGAGTTCGATCCCCGGCCGAGTCATACTAAAGACTTTAAAAATGGTACATGCTGCTTTCTCTGCTTAACACTCAGCATTCGGGAAAGAGCATGGACGTTGAACACACACCACTTCCAGTGGACTAGCCCCCTGCTGTAGTGATTGCGTTGTGTGGCCCAAGAGCTACTGAAACGGAGATGGGCGGTGCCCTATGCGCCATCAGGCGCGGGAAGGACTATAACTTTGTAATATTTTTGTTTCAGGAAATCCAGAGCTTAGAGCAGTTCAAGCGTCACAACGAGGAGCTACAGAGACGTTATGTGGGGGGGCTGCTGATCTACTCCATCGTGCTGTACATAGCTGCTGCTGTCATGTTCTACTTCCTCTTCTTCCCCGAGGGGTGGGAGGAACGAGTCCTCCGATCACTACCTCTGCTCATGTTCCCACTGCTGTGAGTATGGCAGACGTACACATTTCTCATACAGCGGCCATGATAGATCGAAAATGAGGTCAATGTGGCAAACAAAAGATCAGCAGTTCATCCAATGATAGCATGGCAGTTAGCAAATCAACCAATAAGATAATTGCTGCATGTCCACCAAATTTTTGATTTGATTTGACCAAATATTTGTATTAATTATGTTTTTATATTTTTGCTCTCTTTTATCTCTTAAGGGACTATGGGATCAGTCTACACTATGTTAAATTACTACATCTTTCGGTGCATAACACTAGTTATAACATTTTGTTATTTGATCTTATATTGTGAAAAATTTTGTGGTTAGGACAAATATTTTACCCCATCTGTCCCAAAAATGACATGAAACTTTTAAAAATGTATTTCCTGGATTTTTTTTTCAGAATATGGACCGTTAAGAAGCTACTCCATTGGTACTTTGTAAGAAGAATCACAAAGAAAGGTAATTTTTGATATATGGCAAATATGAAGTATATTCATTGTATGTGCAATCTCTTTCAGTAATTTAGTAAATAATCTTTTACCTGACCTCTGAACTAAAAAGAAGTAAGGAATTCTTGTTTAAGCTTCTTCCTGTTGCCTTAATGTAACCAATAGAGAGTTGGTGACCAAATGGCTACTTAAGTTTAAAAGGATAGTTAATTCAAAAGTGTTAAAACAATGTTCCATTTGATAATAAACACACTAACATTACATGTTTAAAAGGTACATGACAGCAATATTTTGTGAAACGTTTGTTAATGTACACAGACAATTTTAAAACCACAATATGATGCTGATAATGCCTTTTCTTTATAGAAAGTCAGCTTGAAGACCTGAGAGAAAAGAAGAAGGGCATTGTAAGTACATTTTGTATAATCCTTCATTTCTTCCTGTAAATATAGAACTGTTTGCAGTGACTTTTGTGTCAGCCTTTCCTCTGTAAATAGATGCTTCTAATGTACTAATGATATTACCCAATGTCTTCACAGCTAGAAGATGTGATGGAGCATGAGACATACAAGGCAGCCAAGGAAATTCTGGAGAGATTTGGACCAAGTAAAGAGGAGGTAAAACAGTTTCTCTCAATGTACAATCAGTGCTTGAGGTCTGAATAAGTGTGTTAATAAATGAATGAAATAATGAACGTGTGTGTGTGTGTGTGTGTGCGCACGTGCGTGCGAAAAGGAATGAACCAGATAGTTGGAGAAATGAAGAGTGTATCTGGTACAGTAGTTCCCCTGCCCACTGTCACAGACTAGTCTGTTAGGTTCCAAGCTATATTGGTAGCAATGTGTCTTGCGCTTTATTTTCTAGTGCCTTCATTGTTTTCCGCAGGCAACTCCTGAGACCCCACCGGGCAGCCCCAGAAGACAGCCAGGACCACCTGTTCCCACCCCCTTACCTCCTGGACAAGGTAGGGCAACACTTGGTTTAAATTTTGGTACAGAACTAAAACTTTGTTCCAGCACAATAGAATCAAATTTTCAATGGTAGTACTGTAGTCAAATGGTTGCATTTGAAGAGCTTTACTTACAAAACTGTTTCTTATTGCTTGAAACTCTAACTATTCATACTAGGGCATTCATACCAAGTTTCTACAGTCAGACTTGGTCTAAGTTAACAAAGGCATTTTATTAATCTTGTTTACATGAAGATAGAATTTTGAAATGCCAGTGGAAGTCGGATACTCCATCAAACAGATTCCTTTATAGCAAAATGGACAATTGTTTGAGTATTACCCAGTCTCCAAGTTTTCACAGACAATAAGGTCCAAGTTCAGGCCCAGACCTGGACCTGGACCATACATGTACCTGAATTTTCTGTACTGGTACCGACCCCTAGTATATACCAAAAGATGATTATTCTGTTGTTAAGAAAAAACACTCAATCAGCATGTTAGGATTTTATACCATAACCTAAAAGCACCTAAGATAAATGGACCTTTCCACATAAATAGATGTTTTCATACCATAGCCTGATGTTATGATAAAATAGATAAAATTTTGTACATCGTAGCAGAGAGAAGTGAAAGGGCAGACAAACCAGTGTCCAAATCCAACAGAAACCACCTACACAGACATAAAGGTATGACAAGGTGTCATGTACCACTGGTGACTAACTCAGGAGGTGTTTTCCCTGCTTTTCCTAATAAGTGGTAGTTGTCTACTCTCTAGGAAGAGGTTAGACTCAGGTCAGTTTTTTAAGGCATTTTTGTCATATTTTCTATTTGTCAGGTTTTCTTTAGGTTAACATTTGAAAAATAGGAGCATGACAAAAATGTCTTTAAAAATGTCCAAAACCTGCCATAGCCCAGCCTAGTTGTCAGGCCAAACATATCTGATTTTCTTGATTACTTCCTCTGAAAACCCAATACTTGAAACATGTTGGTTCAGCTACACATCACTAATACTATATTTACCAGATACATACTAAGTATGCAGGGACAAGGCATTCTACATACAAGGTTCTATCGGTGGATGGGTTCTAAGGAAGGCCATTTGCACTTAGTGTGGCTGTCTTCAGTTATTTTCTCAGATGGTGAACGGATGTAGCACCCTTGATGATACACTCAGTACTTTACATGGTACAGAATCGCACCCAACTGTTATATTACCGTGTTTGTCCGTTTTACAGAGTTGCGTCAGCGGCGAACGCCGGCGCCACCAGCCCAGCCCAACATCCCTCGCTTGGCGGTGGCCCCTACGAGAGTGGAGACTCCTCCCCAGGGCACCCCTGCGCCCCCACGACCCCCCGGGAACCTCGTGCCCGCCACACCGTCTATAGGTGCGTCATCTGGACATCAGGTGTCCACTGCAATATTAATCCTGCATGTCATGTATGTGGATACACAGAGGAGTGTACATTTAAACCCTCATCATTGTGGGAACCAGTGTAGTTTGGTGGTTTTGTGTCCCAACCTCTGGACCAAGAGGTTTGGAGTTCAAATTGTTATTGTTACTGGTTGGGCCGACTACTCACTCTTTGCAGCCAGGGGCTGAATTGCAAGGAGCTTACAATAGGCGGGGCTAAATCGCAAGGGTCTGGAGCGAGCTGCCATTCGGCGTCACTCAGGTGACCTCAATACGACTGTCGCAAGTGTCTGGAGCGAGCTGCCATTTGGCGCCACTCAGGTGACCTCAATACGACAGTAATTGCCCCAGGTGCGGCCAAGGTACTGTAGGTTTTGAACCGCTCTGGCTGTTGTCAATCACCAAACACTGAGAAGGCTCACAGTTCTAAGGTTGGGTTGTGAACTTTGGAGTTTGGTCCACTGGTAGTCATTACTAGTATATATAGGGGTAAAATTCCCTATCAGTGAGCTCTTTCCGACAAGTGCAATGACTAGTTGACCAAAGTTTCCAAAGCTTACCAATGGCCTTTTACATTAAACTTGTACATACTTTACAATAAGCGTCTGTCATGACCAGAGAAAGATTAGCTTTTCATTCAACATTCATTCAAGATCATTTTTCACATTTTTGCCACCAAACCACATCTGACTTACACTTAGGTTGCTTTTGGACTTTTTAGGTGTAAACTTTGGGTGCACAAAGGTGCATGTACACCCAGTATTTCAAGCCCAGTAATTCAAACACAGGATACATTTCAGATGATACCAACATTCCTACCAAACAGAAATTACCCGTTTTTCTGAAAGTCATTTATTTCCATAGACTATTATCTTGAATGTCAGATTCTGTAGCTGAATTGTACTCAAATATATAGTTCTTCATACCTTTGACCATATGAAGAGTTATATATGAAAGAATGTTCACCCAATCACCCCTCTGTGTTTCCAACAATTCATGCAGAACTAAGTTAACAGAAACTAACAATGTCACCAATCATCACACATGCATATATCAATAAGCACTGATCAATGATTGTGATCATCATTTCACTAATTAATCACATAGCATTTCATTTGCCATGAGTTCAACAACAAATCATAACTGATTTTGGTTTCATCACTTTTAGATCATATCATTTTTACATCTCAGCTAGCTATAGGGCTGTGTACCTAAACAATTTTCAGGTTTGGACCTGGAATTGTACCTTATGATAACGATTTGGGTTGATTATCTGTAAGTGATGCATGTTCCCAAATGTCTTTTAAGTGATAAATTTGCAGTTTTGTATGAAGATTTACATATTCTAATCCTTAAAACAAACTTTAAAAGTGTCAAAATTGTCATCTCTGACATATTTTTTGTCTTTAGTCTAAAATATGATATCCATTTGGGTTTTAGTTTGTTGAGGTACATGTACTGGTACAATTGTATGTTCAGGTCCTGATCTGTACCTAAACTATTTTACAGGTACATATACCAAGTCCAGAGTTTAGGTACACACAGGGCTCTAGCCAGCGTCCGTTTTTCTGTCAATTGACGGAAATTTGCTGCGTGTGACGGAAAAATTTTAAAACCAATCCGTCAACCTTGACGGACAAAAATCCTTGGTGGAAGCTACAGGCGGCTTGGGGACGCCGTCCATGGCCGTAAAAGCCACACACTGTTCGTTTTGCTATTGTTATTATTGTTGACGAAGTGAGTCGTCGCCCTTTAGCATACAATAATCTCATTAAAAACCCGTTTTTCAAGGTCTCAGTTCAGTCTTTCTAACTCATGGAAGAGTGTTTTCACGATTTTCGCGACAATGGGAATTGGCTGACGGAAAAAAAATCGAGCTGGCTAGAGCCCTGGGTACGCAGCCCTAATTTCAGCCTTGTCCCCTTTCCCCAAAAAGAGTGTTTATCTCTACAGTCAAACTACCAATTGAATCATTGTGTGATCTTTAATTGTTTGTATGTAAATTCTAAGCTTGAAGCTTTGTGAAGGTTTGAAAAGCATTTTGTGGCCTGAGTTACTGCTACAGTTACATGCTATACAGCATCTGCAGAATACAATGTATATGTCCTGCTTTCTTCAGCATTGTTAACGTACGTTGTGCCAAAATGCTACTTTGTGCCAAAATGTAAAAAAAGGAATTTATTGTTGCTTTACATGTTTTTGGAATTGCTCATAGATATTAAATCTTAATCTTGATTGGCAGTAACTGAGTTGCATGTACAAAATTTAGCATACAAGCTCAGTTGTCCAATCAAATGCATGATTAAATTGCTGATCCTGATAGTGCATGGAGTAGTGATTGGTTGGTTTGTATAACGTGTGGTGTGCTGCAATTAACCCTTGTGCTGCATGGTGGCGTAGTCTCCCCTCGGACCCCGTCCCGCGGCCCGCCGGAGTGGCATGCCGGAACCCCGTGGCCCGCTGGAGTCCCCAGTAAGCCAATGCACACAGTACAGCATGCCATGCACCTCACAGGTAGACAGTTTGCACTCATCGTAGATTAGTGTTTTACTTGTTTTACAGAGAGAGAGAGACTGCACTTATTATACATGTAGATTATAGTTTAGTGTTTTACTTGCGCCAGTAAGCCCCCACACACAGGATGCCATGTACATTACAGGGAGACAGCTATTTCGTTATAACTCCATTCTTTCTCAATTAATTACTGAGAAAAGGAAGGAAGGTAAAAATGCCAATTTAGACTGGGAAGAAATACACGCTCAGAAGAAGTGATAGATGGATTTTGACACACTACCTACTCAAAGGCTCTGTGGTATTCTGGTACTTAGTCAGTTAGTGCACTAACCATAATGTGTGTATATTGGCATTTGTAGCAGCTGTTTACTATATTTGTTATCCTTGCATTGTATGTTATATTGCCGTTGTTTATCACAAATTAGATTACAACTGTTGACCCAAAACTGAAAAAGGTGTCAAAATTTTACACTTTATTTTAAATTTTCAAGAATGTTCTGATGCAGTCTCCAATGATTCAAAAGTGCTCATAGCAGATTACATAGAAAGCGCAGGCTTTTTTTTACTATTACTTACTTACTATATGTAGGTGATTTTAGGCATTCCGTATGCATTATAATGATATTTTGATACTTTTGTTTTGTAAGGAGGTAGTTAGTTATGACAACATATCTTGTTAAGTTAATCATCAGTTTTGGTAGTACAACTCTTGTCCTTGCCCGAGTGCTTAAGCACACTTGCAAATACAACCACATTTTGCTTGTTGCAACCTAATCTTAACGCAGGTAGCACAGTGCACAACCTGAAATTTTGCAGTTGCTTTTGTATTTATTTCTTGATAAGACATACATGTAAATACATGTAGTCACATGTAACTGGAAGAAAAGTTTTTGATAAGTAGCTGATTTGAAGAAAGTAATATCTTGGAAGTGGGGCAACCTTGCAATATAAGCAACCTGGCTGAGAAAAGGATTTTGAGCATTGCCTTACCCAAAAGAAGGCTAAAATAAGAAAAGCATCTCAAGCTAAAAACAAAATTGTACATTGATGTATGATAAATCTAGATCTTGAAATGTTCTCCTTCATGTTATTTTTGCTGTTTTCAATGTGATCACTCCACAAAAAATTCCAACTTCTTTTCTACAGAACCGTTTCAACCACAACCTTAAAACAGCCAAAAAGCCTCCTTTCTCCCTCTACCAAAAACTCAAATCCCCATGGAAATAACTGAATCAAAATTATTTCTAATTCATTATGACTTAACCCTTCTTCTCCCAAGGTCGTCCCCCCGGACCACCGTTGGCGCGCCCCATCCTCCCACGGGAGCGGACAGTGTTTGACCGTGTTGTCGACTACCTGGTAGGGGAGGGTCCGAGCAGCAGGTTTGCCCTGATCTGTCAGCAGTGCCACTCTCACAACGGCATGGCTCTGCAGGAGGAATTCGAGTTCATCAGTAAGTTCTGTCAGTAGTCTCATCTACATCTCAGTAAACCCCCAAATAGCCTCATCAGCCCGAGCAGCAGGTTTGCCCTGATCTGTCAGCAGTGCCACTCTCACAACGGCATGGCTCTGCAGGAGGAATTCGAGTTCATCAGTAAGTTCTGTCAGTAGTCTAATCTACATCTCAGTAAACCCCCAAATAGCCTCATCAGCCCGAGCAGCAGGTTTGCCCTGATCTGTCAGCAGTGCCACTCTCACAACGGCATGGCTCTGCAGGAGGAGTTCGAGTTCATCAGTAAGTTCTGCCAGTAGTCTAATCTACATCTCAGTAAACCCCCAAATAGCCTCATCAGCCCGAGCAGCAGGTTTGCCCTGATCTGTCAGCAGTGCCACTCTCACGATGGCATGGCTCTGCAGGAGGAATTGGAGTTCATCAGTAAGTTCTGTCAGTAGTCTCATCTACATCAGTAAACCCCCAAATAACCCCATCAGCAGGTTTGCGCTGATCTGTCAGCAGTGCCACTCTCACAACGGCATGGCTCTTCAGGAGGAGTTCGAGTTCATCAGTAAGTTCTGTCAGTAGTCTCATCTACATCAGTAAACCCCAAAAATAGCCCCATCAGCCTGAGCACCAGGTTCGCCCTAATCTGTCAGCAGTTCATCAGTAAGTTCTGTCAATAGACAGAGGTATGCCAGTATATGTATAGTTGGTTTATTTACCAGTTTTTAGTACAGGGATCGAAAGACCACCTGCCTATGCAGGTTAGTACAGGTATAATTGAAAGTGTGCAGGTATTTTTGGTGTCTACCTGCACCTAACCTGCACTGGGTTTTATACATAAATGTCCTATGGTGTAGGTGGATTGTTATTTAATAGCTGCATTGACTGTTACCACATATAAAGTATAAAAGAAAAGAAAAGAAAAAAATACCAATGGTCCATCAACAATTTTAGTATGATCCATTCTTTCTAAATGCAGAGTGGTGCAGGTAAAATTTGTCTGGTGCAGGTGATTTTCAACGTTACCTGTACCAGTGCAGATATGCAGAAAAAGGTATTTCGAGCCATGCAGTAGCATGCCAGTGGTTAGTTTTCATGAACTTATAAGTTATATTCATAAAGGAGGTTTTTGGATTTGTGCTTTTAGAATTCCATAGTAGTAGAAGTATTGGAAGGGCATGCGCTGAATGTGGACTTGGATACCACTTTTGCTTTGCAAGGCAAATGCAGCCATTGTTGTGCAGTTTCCTGGAGTTCTATTTCATCCTAATAGAAGTCTCTTTGAGGATTAGAATAATTTGATTGCTTCATTGAAAGCTTACAATCAAGAGGAATGACTGTTGTCAAAATGTATCATATGTTTCAAAGGCAAACAAAAATTTTCTTGTTTTCTAAATAAACTGGCTTACATCAATGGTTTTTAATCAGTGGAAAAGTTCCTTCTATCATGAAAAGTGCCACGAAAACCATTTAAAGGCGCCAAGAGCACTTTCTCTGTTGCAAATGAAAGGGGTGGGTGGGTTTTTTGATCACCTTTGATTCCAGCGTGCCAGGATTCCATCGTGCCGGATTCTGGTCAAGTGAAAAATTGGTTCGGGCAAGTAAATTTTTTATGTACTTGGCCGATAGGACAACTGAAGTTTAGAAAACTTGTCCAACCCTGGTACTCAAGATTCTGTGTTGTTGTTTCCAAGCGTTTCGATGTGCCTACTGCTACACGCTGAACCCAGCCCGTAAAGTCCGTCCCACCGCGCCCAAACTCTTGCCAGACGAGCCGCGGACACATTCGTCAACCTCCGGTGAGGACGTCTACAGCGGAGAGGAGCAAAAGTTCGTACTTCATGACAAGGAGAGCGATTCTGAAGCCAAGTTCGCTGACGGGAAGGGTGAGGGGTTTACTTAAATCTGGTGGTGAAGTCAAGACTATGGCAGCACTGTGGTAAAAGTATAGATTTTTGTTTATTTTTGTGCATGGAATCATGCTTGCTCTGCTGCTATCTGTAAATAAGGCTGTTCCATTCTAGAAGAGGGGGATTGTAGTTTCCTGTTTCCCTTTCATTTTGTTTTAAGACATATCTCGATACATTTTGGCAGTAACCCTCATCATATAGGTTATTACAGCATGTTTTAGCTATAGTAGACTTTTACTTAGGGCCCTATCCAACATCTGTCATTTAACAGAATTTTACTGCATCTGACAGAAAAATTTAAGACCATTCCATAAACCTTAAAGCTAAATATTGTTTTCCAAAATTTGAATACTAGTAAACCATGTCCAACCTGCCTGGAAATTGAACAATGATAGAAATTTGTACTCGATGGAGGAAAAAATGTCTTTTCTAGTATCAATCAATATGATCCAGAATTTGAATCAGGATCTCAGGTTTGCCCTGTATAGTTGGATTGGAACTAGGATGATGGAAAAAAGTTTTGAGCTGGCCGGAGCCCCGCTTTGACTGCTGCATGCTGAAGGTTTAGAGTGCTGTTTTCCTCTTGACTCTTGCAATAACGTTTCCCCCAATATTAACGGCATGGGCAGTAAAAAAGTAGAGCATTGTGCACTAAGGCTAGCATGGTGTGTTTATAACTTGCAATGACCACGGTTTTTAGCATGCATTTTCAGGTCCAATCGCACCAAATAATGTTCGAACAAGAGTAGCATTGTGCATATTTGTTGGTAGTTTTGACATTCCTTAGAATCTCTATTCATGAAATGAAAACAACAGCCATAAAATTTGAATCATTTTTCTTGCTGTACAGATGATGAGAATGACTGTGACAGAGATGAGATGGTCCGAGAGGAGGAGGAAATGATTGACACTGTTGCCGCCGGCAACAAGGACATGATTCCAGAGGAGGAGAAGGCAGTAGGAGACAATGCTGTTGGGAAGGCTGTTGAGGATGTTGCATCTGAGATCCAGGAAGATATCGGACAGGGACATGTTAAAGATGATTGATAGTCTTAAACGCAAAAATTTGCTTAAAAAAAGAACCAAAAATAATGTACCAAAAACTTCTCATGCCTTGGGTAGCTTGCCTTCTTGTGTGTATGTTAATGTAAAGAAGATTGATATGCATACTTGTCAGTGTAAAGGGGATAAGAGAAAGAGGTGGGGTTTGACTTTCACTCCTGTCAAATTCCCTCCATCCTTACATGTATGTTGAGCCTTTAACCGTTTGCTGCCTAAGGGTGTAGTCAATAAGCACAAATGTATATAAGTTTGGTTCATCATTCATGTACATATGATAGATTGTGGAGATTTTGTCAACTGTTGTCTATCTTTAAGATGATCTCATCCGTACCCCAACCCCTTAGGGCATGATGTTGACTTGTGCATACAGTTTCTACAAGGGCTGTCCCAAAGTTTGACTTTGTTGAAGTGCTAGTGTCTAGATTACCAGGGAACACTCTTATGTGTTTTCATGTGCAAATAGCTCAAAGTTATGCCTCAGTGAAACATGTAAGACATCGTCTTTATTGTCAACATGACACAAAACATTTTTCGTCAGACCCTCCAATAACAACACACAGAAAATTTTGATTACAGTTGATGCTGTTAGACTTATTGTACCAAATACTTAAGTATCCACCCAAAGCCAGTTTTTTAAGCAAAAAAGGTACTGGTACATTGGCACTTTGAAGTGTTCAATCTTGTAAAGATGTACCGAGAGTATCACAGAGTATGGTCATACACCACTATGCAGAATATGTTGCAGATAACTATTTATATTAAGAATTTACACCAATAGAACTTTATACATATTATCACAAAAATGTGTCCTGAATATGTATATCAAGTGCTAAAAGTTACAGTGCATAACATGTTGTACATTATCATGTATGCATACACCATTTGTGTCTACATGTGTGTAACTGCGCCATATAGCCCTGGTGCCATTTAGATTCAATTTTGTTTGTCTTAGCAATCATGTGAATTTTGATCACTTAGTGCTGTTCTTCTGAATATTTTCTTGAAGATTGTTTGAAAAATGACTGAAAAAAAACTCTGACAGTAACTGCCCCATAGTTACTTAAACTGCAGCATATTTATTCATTGATTATTTATTTATCATACGGTAACTGCAGCACCCCACCCCCAAAGATAGACATTGTGTCAGAAATGTAACTTGATTAGGTGTCTTCAGAGAAGTATCAAAACTTAATGGAAACTATATTTTCTGCATCTGGTAAAAAGTTAACCGCATTATCCACACTTTGGGTACCTACTGGCTGCAAAATACACCCAATATTATTATTATTATCTACGATTTAGTATAATTTTGGGACAGTGTTAATGAAAGTAAAATGTACCAGTCGTAAGATTTTGCTGCTGCCTTCTTTTTCCAGGCTTAGGTAATAAATTTGCACATTCCAGTCTATTAGTTGTACTGTATACATTTCGTGCTGTTTCTTGAACCAAATTACTTGTTGCTGTATTCGTAACAGCTACATACTCTGGTCTTTTTAATGGGTTTCCTATGCTGCTTTGCTACAATGTTGTCTGATTTTGTTCTCTTAGACCAAGTCTGGAAATAGCCTGGGTACCATCCGGATAGAAATTCGCTCCGGGATTCATTATATACTATATACTGTTGCTTCTAGCTCTGACATTCATTATACAATATATGTCACAGTAGAGATCACGATCCAGTAGAATCGCTGATTCTCCTAGGAGAGATCCCGGTAGCAATCTGTACTAGTAGAATTGCTTCTCTGCTGTTCTAATTAGCAGAAGTGAACTACTATCCGCGTGGTACCCAGGCTAGTCTGAAAAGGTATAGAATAGTAATTGTAGAATGAATGGTGGAATCTGAGAGTTGTGCTCTGAATGTAAAACAAAATGTATTGTAGGCAAGAAGTCTTATGAACCATCATCGCCTTTCTTGATTCACTGTTCTCTGCAAAAGTTACTATGCATTTCTTTCGCTTCACTGTTAAGACAAATGTAGTGTGGTGACAAAGATATACCTGCAAGTACCTGAGATATTGTGTGAAAGAAGTCATTGACATATGATTGTATATTGTTACTGTTTATGTGAACCTTTATTTTTTGGTCTGTCAGCAAAACGTTCAAGTAAGTGCCAAATCAGTTTAAGCTGTTTCAACGTTTGCGATTCCTTCATAATATGTAGAAAATGTACATCTGGCCTATTTCAATGTTCTTTTTCCATCCTGCTAAAGGTTTCCTGGAAACACGGATTGTAAACGTTTGAAGACATAGAAAAGCACTATAACATGATCAAACTTGCCCAATATATACACCATGGTGAAGTTATTGCTATACTTCACTACAATCACCTCATGATATCTCAACTATCCATTTTGCATGAGCAAAACGTTTTGTATAAACGTGGATTGATACAAATATGAACATGTTGATGTTGTGATATTTACATTTCTGCTGTCAAATAAAATAAAGATTGTCATTTCGGTTCACCATTCATATTGTCTTGAACTTGTAATAAAGAACAGTTTAAGTTATCAATTTGTTGTGTCCATAGTTTTTTTCGGTCTGTGTACTTCTGTGTCCATAATTACATGAATACAGTGCACTGACTGTGAGTTAGGTTTAAATTGACGATCAAAGTAGCTGCCCTACACGTTTTCCCCAGTTTAGGCCACACTATAGCTTAATGATGGATGACATCCGCGTGCGCATTGATTTTCGCCTGTTCTAAACAAAAACTGACGACATGTCACCCAGTAGCATCCCTAGCGATTAGAATTTTATGCTTGCAAGAGGATCTGCTCTTCAGGGTATGAGGGGGAAAGGGCATGGGGTCACAGCGCCCTTGTTCGTATCTGAATGCTCCCTCTCAAGAATGGCAATAAAGCATTATTGAAATGGCGACGATTATCTCTTACAGTATTAGACGTGAATA
>NC_049994.1:9985776-9988394 GCF_000003815.2 Branchiostoma floridae | reverse complement strand
CGGTGAAGTTAACATGTAGGAAGTACAGAAGTAGGCTTGAGTGTAGTTGGTAATGAGTTAGTAGGTTTGCATTTGAAACTGAATAAAATCATTGTTTATAAAAAAAATTATTGCTGTTTCATACATCTTAGCATCGTTTGAGTTTGGATCGGAGTTTCTCCTAGGAGAGATCCCGATTGCAATCTGTACTAGGAGAATCGCCGATTCTACTAGTACAGATTGCGATCGGGATCTGTTTCCTATATCTATCGTAGTTTCTCCTATCCCCTACGACGGGCGGGCAATCTATACTAGGAGAATCGCCGATTCTACTAGTATAGATTGCGATCTGGATTTCACCTAACACAAACTATTACAACCAATCTCAACTGCCACATAAACTCAATTTCTATTGATCATGCAAAATTATTGTTGCACAGCCACGTTATTACATAACGTGGGTGTGTCTTAACGTTTATAACATGATGACAAATTATCCCCCAGGGAGACAGTGTGGTCCTCCCGCACCAGGACGGCCCGTCCCATGAAGACGAAGGTGCCGTACAAGTCGCTGTAGTGAACCTCACACGGAACCTGACAGATAGGGAACACATCTATGTCACACTTTGGGCGGTGAACAAGGTAGTGAACAGTAGAATAAGTTTCAATGGACTTGCTTCCCCATGGGGTACAATCTGAAACGTTAACTGTTTAAGTCAAGGGTTAACAGACATCTTTCTTCACAAAACAGTATTGTATCCCAACCCAAAACGCTTGAGTGGCTCCACGAGCCCTGTTTTGCGGTGAACTCTAAGTAAATAAAAAAAGTTGCTATGTTGAATGTTATTGTGTTGTTTTCTAAAATTACAAATCTGTATTTCGTTTATAGTGTTTGTTTCTATCTATATTTACTTATTATATTTTAAGTCAAGAAATGTGTTCCTGATCCCTTTACTCTGTATTGAAAAACAAACATCTGCAAATACAACAATGTACTACAAGAGCTGATCTGATCGCCAGCCTGTCTTCATTAGTTAATCATATATAAAAGCATTAACCTTTTCTGGTGCTTTGTATCCAGTTGATGTTATAATTCATAGTTATCTTCTTATAGCAAGCCATTAGTCATTTTGCATCTTTAATGAGGGACTTCTTAGCCGCTTCCGTTTGTAAAACTTGTTTTATGTTATGGTTTATGTGGGACGTTATAACATGACAGCTTAGAATGAAGTTAAGTTGTTTTTTTCTTGTTAACAGGTTGGATTGCACAGCATTGTGGTCCATGAAGCCCTGGAAGTGGTTCCGTCTAACCCGCACAGCGGCCTCCTGTCATTGGTCAGACGATGTGACGTACATACTTGTGAGGGCGACTGCACATGCGCACCACAGAACCAGAAATGTGCTCCACTTCTCACCGGATGTCAAAACGTCGCAAGTTAGTTTTTAAATACCCATTGGAGAATATTATAACGCGTTATCTCTTGCATCCAATGCATGCTAATAACTAACTTGATTATATTTTCATGCTGCTGCTTAAATTTTATTATGAAAATCAATATCTTCGATAGAAAAGCTGTTTACTGACAACTGTCTCGCCAAATATATCAGCAATGTGTACGTGTTGACTTAGTCCTGATATTTTACTGTCAATTCCACTGGTAGATATTTCAATTGGTTTCTGTAAAATTAAAGGTACCCCCCTTAAAATATTTTTCTCCTTTTGATTCATATCACCATATATCTATGGGTTGGTTTGAGAGACAACCGTAGGAATAGGAGTATATTACAACAGAGACACCGATCTGGATTTCCATGGGTTTATCTATAGGATCACAAATTCTGCCGGATTGAAGCAAATTCAATTGTTTCCCCGGTGGATTTTCTAATAATACTGTTTTAACGGCGTTTTTAAGGACTCTGGCATCCTTCATCAACAGATATCTAACACATTTCCATCCCTCCACAGACCGTACAGAGTATCAGCAGGTTCTTGTGTACGACCTGACGGACTTGAGTAGTCAAACAGCACCCGACGCTGACGTCACACTGTCGCAATGCACTCTGGGCGCAAGATGGGAAACGGTACCGGGAGGTATACCTGTTCAAAGGTAACGCCACATTCTCATTTATCATAGGGCCTTTGTAGGGTCTTTTATGTTGCATGCCTTTCAAATAGGCTGTGGCAGAACATAAGACCGACAAGGCAGCTTTCTTCCATAGTGAAACAGCAGCTGTATTTTGTATGACACATGTATGATTATCCTAACAAGACGACCTCAGTTCGTGATCGTAAGACAATGTACGAACAAAGTAACTTGACCTTGACAGGGCCGTTTAGACTAGTTGTAAGTTTAATTTCATTGATATTAGAATCATTTATGGATATGTTATCAGGTGTGAGTGGAGTGCCGGACAGGAGGGAAAGGCAGCAGGTACCGGGGTGTTTGATTTAAATAACGACAGGATCTGGTACGACGTGGGACTGAGAACTTCAGCCGTGCTGAGCATCAGGCGGGACAGACGTAAGTTACAGTAAATCAGAAGCAATTAGCCGAAATAGATTTTGTTATAGTAATTGAATAAATATTCATCATAATCGGCCTCTCCATCTGGACAGACTATGCCCCCCTCTGCAGCAG
>NC_049994.1:9982968-9985676 GCF_000003815.2 Branchiostoma floridae | reverse complement strand
CTGCAAACCCTCTGGTTCCGATCTTAACTGGGTAGACTTTGGTTCTCCAGCCTTGTTGTTACACTGATTGGCTAATTCTTCATACTTTAGCTTCTTCCTCTCATAGGCCGCTTCAATGTTCTCTTCCCATGGTATGGTAAGTTCTATGATGAGCACCGATCTCTGGTCCACTGACCACAGAACCATGTCAGGTCTTAGCTGTGTGTCACAGATAACGCTCGGAAAGCGGAGTTGTCTATCAAGGTCTACTGCCATTTCCCATTGCCCTCTACTCAGTGGGCCACCGCCAATGTGGATACTGTTGCTGTCTGCTGCTTTGGGCTTCTGGCCCTCCCTTACGAACTGGATTGGTTGTATTCGTGCCGTAGCACCTTTGGCTTTCTTCCTCACCTCCTCCAGCATCACTGCAATTAGCCTGAGCACCTTGTTGTGCCTCCATGTGTAACGGCCCTGTTGTAAGGCAATGTTGCAGTTAGATAGAATGTGTTTCAAGTCGGCTTGAGCTCGACCGCACAGCTGACAAGATTCCTCGTTTTTATACCAACGGGTGAGGTTGTAGGGGCTGGGGAGGACATCATACACTGAGCGGAGGAGGAAACTCAGCCTAGCATTCTGCATACTCCACAGATCGCTCCAAGAGAGCCTCCTCTCCACTGCGCCTTCCCAGTTGAGCCAGGCCCCCTGCTGTCTCTGGCCAACCGCTACTACTCTTCTCCGCTCCTCCTCCATCCTTCTAACCTCTTGGATCAGCAACTGTCTTCTCTCATTGGGGTTCGCACTTTTCCACCTTTGGTCTTTCTTGCCCCAGTCGAAACCTGTTCGCCCTACTTGGACTGAGCCCACCAGGTCTTTGTGCTGCTGTCTACTGATGGCTTGACTGATAGATGAAGTTGCGTTCCATTTCTTCCCAGTGTTAATGCCTTGGTTAAAGGCTGCTCTCACTGAAGGGTCCTGAGAGCCCTTCAATTCCAACATCAGGCGGACCTTTTCCAGCTTGAAATCTTCTGCAATTGACGAGAACGGCAGGTTGAGCTTATTCTTGCCATACAGGGCGACAGATGAGAGACATCTCGGCACGCCTAACCACCGTCGGAAGTAGGCATTGGCCTTTCTGTCGATCTGGTCAACTGTTGACATAGAAATGTTGTACATTTTGAGTGGCCACTTGAGTCTTGGGAACAGCATGAATTGAACACACCACATTTTCAGCCTGCCTGGGAGTTCACTCTTATCTATTCGCTGGAGGCCATTGCAGGCTTGCTCTAAGACTTCCTCCCCCCTTCCTTTGTCGTTCAGATTACTTGTGTACAGGCGGCCCAGACTTTTAACTGACTCTTCTTGGATGGTAGGAATTTTCTGGCCGTTAACGGAAAATGTCCTCGTGCTGAGCTTTCCCTTCCTGAGGGACAGGCTTCTTGAGTTAGACGGCTTAAACTGCATGCCTGCCCATGCTGTGAGCTCTTCCAGTCTGAGTAAAACCCGGTTGGTACATGGTGCTGTTCGAAAGATGCTAGTAACATCATCCATGAGAGCTCGCAATGGTGGCATCTTCTCCCCCGTAGGTGTTCTTACGCCTCCAACCACTTGCTTGGCTCCTATTAGCAGGATCTCAAAGCCCAAAGTGAACAGAAGTGGGGAAATTGAGCAGCCCATCGCTATCCCTTTCTCCAGTCTCTGCCATTTCGTTGTGTAGTTACTTGTGCTGATGCTGAGTTTGAAGTCTGTAAATAGTTGTTGATCATCCCCTTCACCTCCCCTGGGACATGGAAGAAGTCAAGGGCATAATGGATGACCTTATGAGGTAGGGAGCCGTAGGCATTAGCAAGATCGAGCCATACAACATGGAGGTCTTCTTTCTGTTTTCTGGCGGACTGAATTTGACTCCAAATTGTGTTAGCGTGTTCTATGCAACCTGGAAAACCAGGGATTCCCGCCTTCTGCACTTCAGTATCAATGAGCCTATTGCTGATCAGGAAACTGGTGAGTCTTCTAAGTCCTGTTGAGTGCTTATCCAAAATATCTGTTGGAAATGTTCCTATCATGTCGTGTCATTGTACCTTTACAATCTAGAATGGAATGTTGATATATGTGAGGAGCCTGCTGTCCGTAAAAGTGTTCATTTGGCTCCACAGTGGAGACCCAGAGGCTTTATTGGTGCCTTTGTGTAGGGTGCAGTTATACAAATGTGTATTACAAACATCAGGCTGTACTAAACTTTTGTGTAGAGTACAGCACCAACAGGGTTTACTGCGGAGGTACAGAATTACATTCCCACTGTCATGTTTCAGACATGAGGAAACCTGTTCCTGGTGGTGTGCAGTAATGTGTGTACTATACAGTAATGTGTGTAAATAGATATAATGTTAGATATGTGTGTTACAGACATGAGAAACCTGTTCCTGGTGGTGTGCATGTGGCTGTACAGCATCACATGTGTGTACTGTACAGTAATGTGTGTATGCTGATGTGTGTTATATATGTGTGTTACAGACATGAGAAACCTGTTCCTGGTGGTGTGCATGTGGCTGTACAGCAACAGTAATGTGTGTACGCTGATGTGTGTACACTGATGTGTGTATTACAGACATGAGAAACCTGTTCCTGGTGGTGTGCATGTGGCTGTACAGCAGCACATGTGTGTGCAGTAATGTGTGTACTATACAGTAATGTGTGTACGCTGATGTGTGTACGTTGATGTGTGTAATGTT
>NC_049994.1:9936055-9982868 GCF_000003815.2 Branchiostoma floridae | reverse complement strand
TACTTAACGAAGAAGGAAAATGATACTCATGGAGCGGTACTGTAAGTGTGATAGTACAGTTTGAAAAGTCATAATTGTAGCCTCACCCACAGTACTTGTCCCAAGCGCTGCTAGTCCACGCGCCTCCCCAGTGCCCAAGTTTATACATGTGTCCTGTAAGATTTAAGAAACCCATCAAATCACAGATATTCGACTGGAAAATTGGATATATCGCTGAACAAACAGGCCAGCACCGTTGTACTTGTTCAACTTCATGTTTCACAAAATAGAATTGTAAATTTGGACGTGGTACTTCAGAACGTGACAATGTACAGGAGCTGTACACTCGGCCACCTCTATGGTAAAATAAGAAGGAAACGTGTCATAATTTGCGAAAAATTCCGTTGCTTTGCAAGTGAAATGTTAAAGATATTACCATTCCTGCTCTTGAATGGTCGCATTATTGGAAATAAAGTCAAAGAAGCCTGAAAAAACTTGAAACCCCTTTGCGAGCCTTTCGCGATTTTCCCATTCCGAAAAGACAGAAATTTTGGTAATTTGGCGGTCGTGTTAGTCGTTTTCTGGAGGCGGCCAGGAGCGGTACTGCATATGAGGCTGTCATAGGGTATACCATCACGACTTGTAACCGTTGAAAGTATGTGAAAGAGCCTGTGAACACTTTCTAAAACTTGTCCAGACAGCTTCCCGTACATTTAGAATGACCCTTAAGACTAGTTGGTATAGAAAGGATCGGGTTTTAGGCGTCGCGCGAGGAGCCCATGTAACGGCGTGGCCGACCGTCGAAGCGCCACCTACATCAACGTTTAAAAGATATGTACCTTCAATCTTTCATAACAGCAATGCGCAACAACAACAAATTACGAACATACAGATTACTTAAAACTACTTACAACGACGAGAAATACCTAAAGATTGCAAATATTCGGCACAGAACAGCCATCACAAAGCTCCGCATTAGTTCACATAGACTCCGCATTGAAAAAGGCCGACATAACCACATTCCTCTGGAAGAAAGAATCTGCCAATACTGTAACTTGAATAAGATAGAGGATGAGTGTCACTTTATTGTTGACTGTACCTTATACAACAACGAAAGAAACGTCCTTTTTGAAAATATACAACATATGTTCCCAAATTTCCGATACTTGAATACCACGGAAAAATTCATATTTCTCATGCAATTAGATAAACAATATATCATTGATTCCATTTGTCCTTATGTTTATAACTGTTTTAAGAAGCGAGAAGAAGTTGAACTTGTACATACTTGAATGTATTAGCATATGTAGAGATAATAAGATACCTTTTTTGTCAAAATTGTACCTTATCACTAGCGCTACGACCTGTACTTAGCTTGTTTGAGCACAAATGTACAACAAAGGTCATTCATTCATTCATTATATATCTATGTATAACGTTACATTAAATTTCAGGTTATTCTTCCTCTTGCTCTTGACATTGAAGCTCACCCGACTATCTAAATAACTCTAGATTATCATCTACATCTACATCTACTTACTTTTAGCCAAGCATTCCTTGTGCGAGCCGTTAATATCGGAGCTTTTTCGTCAATACTTCTCCTATTTGAATTTTTGAAATTTGAAAGCAACAATGTCTGAAAAAACGCGGACCATTCATATCAAATAAAACTCACACACTGCCTTAATTCTAAAACAGTTTCTTACTCCGTTGTATTTGTAACGCATATTACGATCATTGAATATCTATGGAATGTTCAACTCTTCTCAGACAAGCATCTAGAAATATACGCAACGAAGAGTGGATCAAAGTTGTTATTCGAAGCTACTCCCTACTTTTTGGTGGAACTTCTCGCAAGTCATCAACACATCGTTTTTATGTAGGGAACGGCAGTACAGAAGAGGCCAACTCGTGGCGCTTTCTTCATCAATTTTAGAAGAAAAAACGGGAGCCAACTATTGAGAAATTACAGTTTAACGTTTAACCTACATAAACATTAGAATTATAAGAACCACCCTTGTAGAGAATCAAAGCTGTCCTAAATTGTTTTCAATGCAAAGCAACTGAACGCGGCTGACAGATTCTTGACCCATCTGGCTTTGAAGATCAACAAGCAAAACCATTGCAAAATTCAATCAATGAGCTTAGCAATGCCTTGTTTTCTCCAATAACACCTTTGTATCGTTTGACTTTATTCCTTAAATGTTCTCGCCTTGCGATAAACATAATGTCACAATATGCCAGTTATCAGCTAGTTGGGTAGCCCTGGCTGTATTTCTCTCTATACAGCCGAATACAAATCAAATCAAATCTACGTGTCAGTGGGGACCCCTAGCGCTCAACGTTAGTTTTGCCCATTGTAGGATGAATGGTAACATGCAGAATTTCAGCAACCTTGTGGCGCTTTCTTAACCATGCGATAAGATGCACTGATATCCATTTTGGCAAAGCAATCTTGATGACGTTTGAGCCACACTTTAACGAAAAGGCTTGTTCAAGTAAGAATGATGTCCAGATCAAGGAATACATTTTTTTGTTAATGCGTCAAGAAGAAAATGAAGGCACAGTACGGAACGAATATTCTGATCCATGAAGATTTTTCATCAGCAGTTCCTCTCTGCAGAGGATAGAGTTGCTTGGATTTTCTTCACCGTCACTAGCTGTTTATTCTGTGAAGGAAGACGCTGCAACTCTCCGCACACAATCAGAGCACTCTGACTCTTTATGCGCAGGAAGTGTTGCAGTACCGACTAATGTTGATAGGAAGCGCTGTGAGACCGTCTGTCCGTTGCAGAAACTGCAGCACTTTGTGTAGGAACACACACACACACACACACACACGAATATCATGGAAATTCATCATTTATTCGTTTAGTTATTCTCCTTGAAATATTTCTGACTCCCTTGCAGACCTAGAGCCAAGCTGTAAGGGGACCTAAACCTACACCCCTTGTTCCTCAACATTATATCATTAGCAGTCTGACACCCAAAAAACAGGAAAAACCGTGTTTGTCAAATGTGATATTTTATTCATCTGAAAGAAGAACACAGAACAGAGACATTTTTTTTCAAGAATGTATTGATTGGAACCATAGGCAGCATATATTGACAACAGAGACTTAGATTTATCTGATTTCTTATCTGACAATGAGGATTCAACTATTTTCAGATTGAATCATACAGTTTCCAAAACCATATCCAGTTACTTGAGTAACTACTTTTTGGCCTGAATTTGGCGTATACGTAGTTTCTTTCCAACTTGAATGTACAGTGCCAGACAAGCCCCTAGCACTGTAGTTTATACTTCCATCAAACCAGTAACTAAGTTCTAAACATAAATTTTCACCACAAACTTTTATATCTGAGTCTCAAAGCTATGTCTCACACATGACCAGAGGGTGATCAAAATGCATCTTGTTATACAAAATAAGCAAGAATTTCTTGCATATTACCTGTCAGACTGTCAACCTTTCCGACATATTTTCTCATACAGAGAAGCTATCTACATGTACAAAGTAGAATATTGATTGAATGTTACCAACTGTCATGGCAACTGCTACATGTATGTTCAACACTATCTACTGTCATTACGATTTAATTACTGCTAAATTTTGCAGCCAACCATCTTTAGAATAAGCTGCATGTTTTGACATTGCATGTTCGAATGTTCCTACCAAGGAAGCTAAATTTCTAACCTTCTTGATACTACTAAAATTGCACATTTCCTGGAAGTACTTCAAAATACATCCTTCATTTTGTATAGATGCACTCTCAAATATACATGAGCACAGATGCTTCAAAGAAGACATGCGAATGCTTACAGACACATTTAGAGGAATATATGTCAGAAAACAACATAGCTTTTCCTCATAGTTGCTGATATGATCTATCAGTTAACTATGATCGACCTTAAACAAAGAGAACTCTGGACTGTTGACCTAGGAAACCTAAGGTTAAGGACACATATGGAACATTTAATTCAGAAAACAATGTATGAGAAAATCTTCCTTTGATCATGAATTAAAAAGTAAAAAAAAGGCTTTTCCCTAATGGTTGCTGATATCATCTATTAGCAAAGAATGATAGATTTAAAGAGAACGTTCAGGACTTAACGGTAAAATATGTAATGCTATTGCTAGAGCTGTGTACCTAAACACATTTCAGGTACAGGTACATTTTGGACCTGTACCTAATTGATTGTACATGTACCAGTACTGCATTAATGCACTGTACTGTACACAGCTCTAGCTGTTGCCATTGTCCTAGGAAAGAGCCTGGTGTTGCTCTATGTGGTACAACCCTGCAGGAGGATTTTGTCTGCCAGCTGCTGAAACTTGTCGGCCACTCGCTTGAACTTCCTCCTCTGTGCCTTGTCCCCAGTCGGCCACTCTGCCACAAACGACTGCTCAGTGATCACATACCTGAAGCTGGGAAGTAGGAAGAAGTCACGACAGTTATTATATAACATTCATAATCAAAGTAGACATGTATCAAATTTCAACTCATCATCATATCTTGCCGCTCCAAATCCCAATCCAACAACGGGCCACCTTGTTGGCCTCCCTTAGATCATGTCTGAGTATATATCATTAGTTAACCTTTATTCAATGGGTATATATATACGTTGTTTTTTAATAACAAGGTTTCTAGAGATATCAATGGGCGGTGGTTCCAGACTGCAATATTTTGAAAATGTAGGGTCCACTGAAATATTTTGAAACTACAAACATGTATTGGAATTTTAAACTACGGTTTTTAAAACAACAGATATAGGTTACCCCACGGATAAAGGTGAAATAGCGTCACAGTAGTATTACAACAGGATTCCAGGGAGACTTGTTTGTTCGTGATTCATTTTACTTATGTAGATTCTAAGCAAACAAAGACACAAACAAACACCTGTATGTAAGTGCCACAGTCATCCCCCCCAATTGAGGCTGCTATTGTAGTGGAAGCCGCTTAATTGCACACCCAATTTGCCAGCGAATTCCGTGCAATTATCCGGCATGTGCGATAATGCGGAGTTGGTCATTTGGACCGCATCAGCACGGTCGGTGGGGCCGAGAGGTGGTATGGGAGGTAGTACAACGCACAGTTTATTTACGTGTTACAGTAGTGCTGTACCTGTTGTGCTCCGGACGTCATATACATTTCTTCACGAAACTTCACGATTTCTACTGCAATGCACTTGAAATCGAAACTAAAAGTAAGTTACTGTATACGTTATGTAGCTTCCTGATCACGAAACAAAAGCATTGCACCGTCGAAGGCGTCTGTAGGCCCCAAGTCGCTGTGTTGTTTCCGAATGGCAACAAGAACATAAAACCACTGCATAAGTATTTCCCCGCGACCCTAATTACAGTAATTAGACAATGGACAGATAGAGAACAGTTTTTATTGAGTATGTCACAGCAAGTTGTCTGCCAAATCGTAATGCGGGCTTCGACGACCTTTGGCGGGTGGGCGTCCCTTCATGATGCCGACCCCACAATATCACTTTCTTTTGACCCCAATAACAATTTCATACATGTTGTCAGTATAGCGACCTCACAAAGGCCGTTTTCGGCTTATTTGTACAGTGTCTGTAGATTTTTAGCACACATTTTCCGTCAATTTGTTGACGATGTTTGGCAACTTTTTGTGCAATAATCCGGCGTTGGTGATTTTTTGTCGTGCAGATAAGCGAAGTCACTAACAATGGAGTGAATGGGAGACGGTTTGGGATTTTGGGATTCTGTGCAATTACCCGAAGTGTGCGTTTATCCGAGGTGCAATTAACTGGCTTCCACTGTAGTACAATGCAACTTAACAATATACATTCATTCATTCATTCATTCATTCGTCCATCCATCCACAGCTTCCTACCTGTCAAAGCCCTCCTCATCAGTGTACTTGGTCCCATCCTTCCCCATCAGTAGGTACGTGGTCCCCTCCACCAGCTGAAGGCTGGAGCAAGTCTTCCGTTTCCAAAACACTCGCTCCTCTCCATCAAACACATCATCAAGGCCTGATGGTGGTACAAAAGGACAGGAAATGTTTAATATGTACACTGTCTTCTATGAAGTCATTAAGTACATGCAGTCCCTGTTCCAACCAGTATAGATATAGATTTATAGATAAATATTGTATTGTGTTCAGCACCAAGGACAGGTGAGTTTGTTCTGAAGGACATACAAAAGTTTAGGAAATGTTGTATATGTTCACTGTCTTCTATGCAGTCATTAAGCATTGGTTATTACTCAGTCCCTGTTGCCTATAAACAGTACAGATATTAGACTTGTAGATAGATATCGTATGGTGTTCAGCATCAAACACGGGTGAATTGGAATGTGCTTGTGTAGTGTTCTGCACCAAGGACAAGTGAGTTTGAATATTCTTGTATGATGTTCAGCACCAAGGACAGGTGAGATGGAATGTTCTTGTATTGAGTTCAGCACCAAGGACAGGTGAGTTTGAATGTTCTTGTTATATTTCAGCCATACCATAGGTATGGTGAAATATATTGTATTCGTAATGTTTCTTTCTTTCTCCTGTCAAATCTTCAAATCGATTCAACTCCGTCGTTCCTGGACCGAATTACTTGAAATTTGACACAAGGGTAGAGTGGGTCAATACCCAGGTGCTTTTTTCTCATTTTCTTCATATCTTCCTTTGAAATGATTTTATTCATGTTTTTTGCAATTTTTATGTACATTTTGCCCCCCTGTTCCCTGGTGTTATAGCCGAATGACCTAAAATTTGATACAGAGGTGCCTTGATCATATGCCCACAAAATTCCAAAAACAATTTAGGCATACGGTACAGCAAAATGCTTAATTTTGGCATTTTTTGCCCCAGAAATGACATTTTTTGGCTCCTATACCCCCATTTTACAACCAAATGACCTGAAATTTGGTATAGGAGTGCCGTCTACATATGCGCACATGAATTCATTGACACCTTTGGCATACGGTACAACAAAATGCTTAATTTTGGAATTTTTTGGCCATTGTTTGACCAAAAACGTACGCTTTTGGCTCCTGTTCCCTGGTCTTGTAACCAAATGACCTACATTTTGGTAAATAGGTGCACTAGATATTCATTCAAATGACCCATGTATAATTTCTGGCATAAACCACTTCAAAATGATATATTTGGGTACTTTTTTTAGTAATTCTCCACTGGCCAGAGGGTCAACGACCTTGAGGTCGTTGACCTCTCCCACCTGAAGACAGCATGTGCACATGTCTATATATACTAGTAACTTGATTAAAGAGGCAACCAATCACGTAGCCTGAGTCAACATCCCGAAGGGGATTGGCAGCCAATCAGTGAGCCCGGTGTTATCTGGATGAGTCCAATCTGGCACGGAGGGGGTACATATTTTTTAAATTCATCTTTGGACTGTTGATTATATAATGTCTCTCAATAGGAGTATTTTTGAACTGGACTATTTTGCAATTTTACATGGGGTGTACTGGAAGAGTCCATTCTTGCATGGAGGGGGGCATTTTTTTTAAATTTGTTTATGGACTTTGGTGATTTGATATGTCAAAGTGTTTCAGTGTGGTTATTTTTTGACTGGTCAACTTTGCAATTTTACATAGGTTGTGCTGGAAGAGTCGATCCTTACATGGGGGGATTTGTAAAATCCATTTTTGGGACTTTGGTGATTACGTCCAAGTCCAATTTTAGCGGATGTATTTTTGGACTGCACCACTTTACATAGGGGCATCGCAAAAAGAGTCCATTCTTGCATGGGGATGTTTTCAAATTCAGTTTTAGAAAGGTATTCAATAGTCCATTTTTAGTGGAAGTGTTTTTGGACTGGTCTATTTTACCTTTTCATGCCTTTTTTGCTTAGTTCAACCTTGACCATGTTTTCAGTGAGAGTATTTCTGGACTGGTCTATTGTGCAAATTCACATGGGGTGCACTGGAAGAGTCCATTCTTGCACTAGGAATTTTGTAAGATTCATTTTTGGGTGTCATTAAGTGTCATTAGTGGAAGTGACTTTTAAACAAAAGTGTTCGATTCTTGCACATGGGTGATTTTGGAATAGTCTGTTGTTGCATGGGGAGGGAGATGGCTGAAATATGCTGCATTTGCTCTCAAGCAAATGTCGGCCTTTCTAGTATTGTGTCCAGCACCAAGGACAGGTGAGATGGAATATGCTTGTATGGTGTTCGGCACCAAGGACAGGTGAGTTTGAATGTTCTGGCAGCATTCAGCACCAAGGATGGGTGAGATGGAATGTGCTTGTATGGTGTTCAGCACCAAGGACAGGTGAGTTTGAATGTTCTGGCAGCATTCAGCACCAAGGATGGGTGAGATGGAATGTGCTTGTATGGTGTTCAGCACCAAGGACAGGAATGTTTGAATGTTCTTGTGTAGTGTTCAGCACCAAGGATAGGTGAGATGGAATGTGCTTGTTTGGTCTTCAGCACCAAGGACAGGTGAGTTTGAAAGTGGTTGTGTCATGTTCAGCACCAAGGACAGGAATGTTTGAATGTTCTTGTGTAGTGTTCAGCACCAAAGACAGGTGAGATGGAATGTTCTTCCAGCATTCAGCACTAAGGATAGGTGAGATGGAATATGCTTGTATGGTGTTCAGCACCAAGGACAGGTTAATTTGAATTTGCTTGCAGCATTCAGCACAAAGGACAGCTGAGTTTGAATGTTCTTGCAGCATTCAGCACCAAGGATAGGTGAGATGGAATGTGCTTGTATGGTGTTCAGCACCAAGGACAGGTAAATTTGAATGTTCTTGTGTAGTGTTCAGCACCAAGGACAGGTAAATTTGAATGTTCTTGTGTAGTGTTCAGCACCAAGGACAGGTGATTTTAAATGTTTTTGTATGGTGTTCAGCACCAAGGACATATCTGTACTGTGGCTAAGAGGATATCTGTCGGATTGGCCGAGGGGATAGCTGTGTGATTGGCTGAGAGAATAGTTGTTATTGCCATTTGATTGGCTGAGAAGATTGGTGTTCGGTTGTCCAACAGGATAGCTGTGTGATTGGCTGAGAGGATAGCTGTTTTTGCTGTTTGATTGGCTGAGAAGATCGCTGTTTGATTGTCCAATGGAATAGCTGTGTGATTGGCTGAGAGAATAGCTGTTTGATCACTGGAATAGGAGTCACTACGTGCCTCTACTTACATGTACATGTAGAACAAATGTACTTACATGTACATGTGGAACAAATGTATAGTAAAAGTCGTACCTTTCTTGATGGGGCTCTCCACAAGCATATTGATCCTGTCAAAACTGCCCTCCTGTCGCACTTCCATCACAATAACTCTGAAAGCTGGAAACAAAAACAAACAAACAAATATTTGGTTTTCCAAATACCCCCTCAAAAAACTAATAATCATTTGGTGGTCTCACTTTTGGTAACACTCCTACACTTGACCTACACATGTACATCTCAGTTCATGGCTACAGCCATCAAGGCACTTTGATTCTAGAGAGCAAACATCTAATGGTTGGGACGAGGAAGACATACCAATCATTCTTGTGGTGAATACAAAATCAAGGAAATATCATGTGTTCTATATTGGTACTTAGTACAAATACTTCAACTCTCTCTTTGGCCAGACTTCAAATCTCTCTTTGGCTAAACTATCACTACATGTTTTGTCACTACTTCCCCAAGTAAGTATGAAAACGTTCATGTAATGAGGTACTTTGTACGGCCGTCCTTACCATAGTCAAGGTCATTACAAGCCTTCTCCTCCAGGTCTCTTTGAGTCAAGTCCCTCAGTTTCTTAGGGGAGGTCTCCTTGGGACACTTCCCTGTGGAAGGCATTGGGAAAAAGTAACATCATCAACCCATTCAATAGTGTTATAACAATCCTAAAGTTCCCCATGTTTTGTAAATATCAAACCCAATTTGGCATATTTGCCTGGAAAATGCAAAACAGAAAATAAGTATATATGTATAGAGTATAATGTAGAACAGTATTACAAGTACTACAATGTTCTTGTAATCTTCTACATTACATCTGTTTCAAACACAAATCTGTGGTTGCATATTTGTTTTCATGTGTCTTTCTTTTCATATGTTGTCATTTTGCATAATTATCAACAAAGGTACAAATTTTTGCAATGCCATTTGAATCTTAATATCCAGCATTACTGTAAATGCATAAATGTTCGCAGGGGATTTTTATTCCCAGCTTTCACGGTAAACCCTTCACCGCCAACTTTACATTACAGTATGTGACAGTAGTTTATGGTGTTACTGTGAACTCGAAACCACTGCAAATACCCCCATTTACCCGAAAATTGTCACCCGGTCTGGAACACCCACATATATTGCTGGGACCGAGTGTGATGCGGAATACACCGTCTTGTATTTCATTTATGTCATACCCACCTTAGAAAACCCCTGTTTTGATGCGAAATGCGCCAGAAGTTGAACAAATTTGGTGCCATTGAACAAAAAGTGTTGCAAAAGTAATGTTCCAACGTTCGAATCAGCTATTCGAACTTTCGATGGCACCGCACTCCCCCCCTTGAAACAGTTCAATTTATTCAAATGGAGCCCGTATGATACGCCTTTCGAACCTGTGCGATACGGAAGTTATGGCCCAGTCTGGAACACCCGTATCGAACGTTTTCGCGTCACAGGTATGACATAAAGAATGCTATCACAGCCCAGGTTCAACCTAAGTGCAATGATCTTACCTTCAGCACAGATACACTGACTGCCCTCACACAGAGTGGCTAACAGAGGGCTGCCCTGGCTAGGGTGGTAAAATGTCGTACAGGCATCGTCTGGAAAAGGATTGTCAAAAATTAAAGCACATTCTCATCCTGCACTATATACTGTAATTCCTGATTTTTTCAATGTACTTTTATGTTAACAGTTTTCACTGTGACGACTGTAACGGGAACTTATCATTACTGAGAACAAATAATTCATCTTGGTGACGATAACAAATAATTCGTTCACAGTGAACATTTCGTTACAAGAACAAGTTAAATTTTCTCAGACCATGAAAGTTTGGTACCGAGAAGACAAAGTGAATTACAGTAGTCTTTTGTAAGGTAGATAAGTCTTAAAATGGTTTTTGTAATGAGGATACCATACATTGCACCTATTTCCATTGTTGTGCAATAAAGTATTGCAAATATTCTATATTGATACCACTTGGAGATAAAGTTTTGCAGATATTCTTTATTAATACCACTAAGATTTAAGCACCATTAAGCATCACAGTTAAATGTTTCTGAGCTGCAACTTCATATTAAGTTGATCTGAGTTGATAATAAGCCAGATTTTTGGTTTGTTTGTTTTGCATACCCAGTAAACCAACTTATGGCGTAACATACACGGTTTGTTCAGAATAGTACAAGCTGTATATCCGGACGGATTTAACTGATGCAATAACACTGGGAAGGACCTCTACTCTTGGGCGGTGGGTTCTTTGACGTGCTTGAGGTGTGGCTCTCCTCAAACACGGGACCTCCATTTAACGTCCTATCTGAGGGATGGCCCTAACCAAAGCTAGGTATCCATTTTCAAGTGAGGAAAGTCGTGTTAAGTGCCTTTCCCAAGGGCACAAGATCGGTGGCACACACACGGATTATAACCCAGAAACTCTGGATGATGAATATGAATGGAACACCCTGCCGATTGCACCACACGACCCCTAGATTACTAGTATATAAGAAGTGTTGCTGCCCACCTGGCTGGTAGTAATCGTAGACACTGACTGGAACAGGCTGGACGGCCCCTACCAGGCTCACACGTTTCATGCGAACACTCACACAAATCTCTTCTGAGGTGATCTGAAAAACAAAAGGCAATCTTGAATTGATTGTGAAAACAAAAATTTTTTGTGCTGATGTATGGCCCAATTTTGTAGCCTGGTATCCAGCCGTATTATAGCTCCTGAGTCTCTTCTGTCCTCTCTGCAAATACAGGACAGAAGAGACTTGGAACTAGCCTATAGTACACCTGGATACCAGACTGGCCTTTTCTGTCTTTCTCTATCAGTGCATGCTTTGTTGTGGCTGCCCTCCCAAAGACTCTTAGAGTTAAAAGGGTGCACTACTAGATAGACACATTTGATTTTAGCTTACCTGATCGAAGTACAACAGAACTGCACGGTTGGTTGTCTCATACCGCTGGACAGCTTGCTCTCCAACACGGTTCAACAGCTAGATACAAGAAACAGGACAAGCAAATGTGTTATTATAACATGGTTAGGTAGATGACTATTAGACATCCAGGTAATAAGATACGCCAAAAAGCAGTTAAGTGTCACTGACGCAAGACGCCGGATGGCTGTCTGAAACGTCTGACTGTTTCCAAAATCATATCCAGTTGCCTGAGTAACTGCTTTTTGACCCAAAATATGGTTAGTTGGCCAAAAAGTCAACAAGACAATGACCACATCATTAAGTCTACAATCTGAAAATCCTTCCCATACCATTTGATTGGTTTTCAAGTCTTTGCAATGCAAGGTGCACACTCGATCTCTTGGTCACTGCACTATTTTTGTTGCGTCCAATACCTTGTGTAAAATCTCCTTGTAGCAAGTTTTCCTTCAGTGTACTAGACCTGGTTCTAGTGTACTAAACTCATTTTTCATAAAGATTCTCACGATACAAAAGCTGGAAGAGCATTGAAGCTGGCCTAGGAGTGCACCCGTCTGACTCCCTTTGGCCGGCTATATTTCTTGGCCAGCTTTGATACTATCTCATGGCAACGTAGGATCTGCTTGGAGAGTAGTATGGCTGATACGAGACGGAGGTTCGTCAGTCCTCCATCCAGGTAATTTGTCCTGTTCAAGTAAATAAAAGTTGATTGGCTGAAGAGGCAATGATTCAATCACCTGTTCCAGGTCCTGCTTGACCGGTTCAAAACCGGAGAACATGCCGATGTCCATGATGGCCATATTGGAGGCATCCCGCTGGCCTCGGTAGCTGAAACAAAGCATCAACCATTATTACATAAAATTTATTTGTCCATCAATAGAAGCATGGGATAGTGTTCAATACAAGTGCCCTGATAGTTGCAACTTCAGAGACAAGTTTAAAATAAAGCGCAACTGAAAACTCTACAGTTCTAGTCTAAAGTCTGAGAAATTGCACATATTTTGTTGCTTTAAGTTTTAACTTTAGAGACTAATTCTCACCTGGTGCAGACTCTAACTCTAATGAAGTGCTGGCTTTGATCATCCTCTGCTTGGCGCGCAATACGAGACCGCGACCTCAGGAACCCTCCGATGCGGGACCGTGAACTGAACGCGCTTCTTTCCCTGGCATCGAGTTCGCCATCGTAGTCTGGGTAGTCCTCGTCTCCTTCCTGCTGGTCTTCTTCTGGTTCCTCGTCAGGCTCCACGGGAGCTTCTGCCTCTTCTGTTGTCACGACAACCTCGAAGAGGCAGCGCTCCCGGTGAACATCTGGGGTGTGATAACGTACCTCCACCTGGAGGACAAAATATAGAAATATTTAGTATGTACATATAAAATACAACACAGGGTATTCCGTATCACCCGAGGTACCAGCCCGACCGCGGGTCGGATCGCCCGAGAAAACCCATGTTTTGATGCGAAATGCGCCAGAAGTTGAACAAATTTGGTGCCCTCGAACAAAAAGTGTTGCAACAGCAATGTTCCGACGTCCAAATCAGGTATTCGAATTGCCAACCGTGCCACACTCGGCCCGCTCGAAATGGTTCGATTTACTCGAAGAAAGCCTGTGTGATATGCCTTTCGAACCTTTGCAATATGGAAGTTATGGCCCGGTCCGAAACACCCGTATCACATCACAGGTATGACATAATTTAAATACAACACAGGGTATTTCGTATCGC
This sequence comes from Branchiostoma floridae, assembly GCF_000003815.2. Classification (NCBI taxonomy): domain Eukaryota; kingdom Metazoa; phylum Chordata; class Leptocardii; order Amphioxiformes; family Branchiostomatidae; genus Branchiostoma; species Branchiostoma floridae. The sequence continues at coordinate 9,969,081 of NC_049994.1, read as the reverse complement.
CTAATATATAAGGTGTGGCACAACCGTGGGTAGGCTCGCCTGGCGACCATGTTGCAGTTAATCTATTATAAGAGCAAGTTAGAGTAAAAGATGCGACATAAATGCACATTGCGTCAACAACTTTGTCAATTCAAAAAAAAGGACTGACGCCTTGCCAGTACAGTTTGGTTTGAGAACTCAATAGCTGTGCACGCTAGCGAGTTTGAAGTGTTTGAATCGAACAATTGTCAGAACACCAATATCAAAGCCTGGGTATGATTTTTTCAGGGTTCTGGTATGATCTGGTCTACATCCAATGTGTCGACACATAAACTTGAAAATCCTCTAGAATTCTAAAATCTCATTTTTTTTCTCTGTGCCTACCTGCATCTGTCCAATACCAGTGCCACTTGTACTCAGGAACAACTTGCCTCCAACTGGTGCCTGGAAATAAGGTAGTCAAGAATCAAGGGGTATGTCTGTACTTCATGCAAGGACTACCTACACTGTGCGCTGTGCTTGAAAATTTTTTTCAGCAGGTTACCCATCATCTTTTCTTCCAGTTAAATGTAACTACTTAATATATATATCTTATCTTGTCAAGATATAAAAACAAGACTTGTCAAAAGCTTAATAAGCACATAGGTGGGGGAAAAGTGGTATTCCAACTAAACTTATGTTGTGCCAAGCAAAATGTGCTTGCATTTACATCAGAATGCTGCTGCCTAACGAAGTTAAGATCTCTACATGATAACATTTATTAATACATATGAAGAAAGTTGTCATTACTATAAATGAATTGTTTATTGAACATTTAACTTGTTCTTGGAAATAAATGGTCACAGTGGCAGCAGGTGGACATAAAAAAATTCATCAATCTATTTGTCATCGGTAATGATATATTCACCTTACATTTGTCACCTTGAAAAACATGAACATAAAAGTACATTGAAAAAATAAGTGATGAAAAAAATCAGGAATTCCAGTAGGTTGAACAGCCCAACCAAAACATTCTACTTACAGTTTTCTCTTGTTGGATCAGGGCGTTATCCTCGTCCACATGAATCTCCTCGTTAAAGTCAAGATCGTTATCGGAGGTCAGCTGACAGGTGAACTGGGTGGGGTCGACCTTGGTACTGCCACAGTAGGAGGACAGGGCCTGGAGAGCCACCACTGTGTCCTGGAGGGGAGAAATCGTTTGGGATTTTAAAAAATGGTCTGCTGTTGTACACATCCAGGTAATAGTTTGCTCCTATAAACCTTTCTCACGCGGCGGCCATGATAGATCTAAAACGAGTTCAATGTAGCAAACAGACAAAACTTATTTCTAAAATCAGGTCCCATTTAGTTTTCCCCAAAACCACACAAATTTTCATGATATAAGATAGAATAATAAATATTACAAGAAGTGTTATGCACCGAAAGATGTAGCAATTCAGAGTAGTGTAGACTGACCCCATAGTCCCTTAAGAGATGCAAAATAAAAACATAATAATGCAAATTTTTAACGAATTTGCAGCCATTCACTTATTGGTCGATTTCCTAATTGGCAGGCTACCATTGGTCGAACTGCTAATTATGATGGACAGCCTTTTGTTTGCCACGTTGAACTCGTTTTAGATCTATCATGGCCGCCGCGTGAGAAAGGTGTATTATAGAGAGCCACGACAGTGTCCTGAAGGGGGAAATCATTTGGCTGATGATAATGGAATAAACTTTAGACCAGTTTGTTAGTTTTCTGGTTTGAAAGAATGATTTGATTGCCACAGTAGGAGGAAAGAGCCCGGAGAGTCACAACTGTGACCTGAAGGATCGAAATCGTTTTCGGAGTTAAAAGAATGGTCTGTTGTTGACACATGCTACAGAGGGACCTTAGCAAATTGGGGATAACCTGAAGGAAGTGGAAACCCTTGCCCAAAACCGCCCAGAATGGAGACTGCTGTTCAATGTGCCACTTGACACAGCAGCATTTAAGTTGAACACAGATAAACTTTAATGCTAAGAAGGGATATTGTTCACCTGAGTTGACACAAAGCCCCCTGCACTGTTGCGCTGCAGAGTGAGCCACACCACGATGGGGTTGCTGTACTGGATGTCTCCGAGGTGCATCTGTGTCAGTAGTGCGTACGCCGTGGTCTCCACGGCAATGGCGCTGGGCTTGCGGGTGTACCAGTAGGGCTTCTGTGCATCGGCAATGCTGGAGGCATCGGCTTCCCAGTAACGGGAGTTTGTACCTGCCAGGAAGTACTTTTATTATCTATAGTACACTATCTTAAATCATGTATATGTTTATGGATAGATGTATTTACAATTTTAAATCGTATTCAATGATTGTATTTTAATAATTGTGCTAATTGATATGTATGTATTCATGTGTGGGCCACGACACCAGCATACCACTGCCTGTGTCCCACGTGTATTGTATCGTTTGCAATTTCAATAAATCGAATCAAATCATATATATAAAAGTTCTCTCTTTATCTTTATCTTCTTTTGTCCTTAGAATATTGTTATTGATAAGTATCCTGTCCTTGTCCAATTCCATTTGTATTGTCTCTGTTTTTGTCAGCAAGGTTAGCCCTTTGAAATAGCCACAGGCTAGCTGGGCATCCCTGGCTGTGCGTGCTGAACAGCCAAACCAATAAATGAATATTTGCAGGGAATAAATTTTGTCTTCGCAGAGGCAAATAATTAATTATGTTTTCATGGTGTTTTAAGTTTGTGTTTTTAAACAATTCTGTAGTTAAGTAGTAAAACAAAACATATCTTGCCATAAAAGACTAAACTTTAATGAAAACAAGTCAACAATAATATAAAAACCACCACCAACATTTCAGGCTTTACAGTAGGTCCTGAGCTGGTCACATGTCCTGAGTGATTGGTCATTATTACCTGACAAAGGCTGCCGTACAGACAGCCCAAAACTCTTAGTTTGCTGCATGATATATCATATGCATTTTACCATCAAATGCTAACCATTGAAACAGATGAGTTGTCAGGCAAGAATACAGACGTCATAAGGATTTTAAGAGACTAAGATAGACAAAAAGACTCCAGTTAAGTTGAGTTTTCCTCCCAAATAACAATGAGTTATAACATAACCAAACTCTCACAAATAATAGTACAACATATCCCAGCTCCTTATAAATTACCTTCATCATACTTGGCAATGCTTCTGAGCTTCTCGTTGGCGGCACCCTTGACAGGACTGTCGGCTAAGTGGAGAGCGTATGTTACTATGGCGATGACGTACGGACGCTGCAGTTGGTCCAGCTGCCTCTCTAGGAACCTGGTGGCCCTCTCTGTGGCGATGCTTCGTTCCTGTACAGCATAAAGGGGAAAATGTTACTCTGGACTGATTTCTCAGAAAAGCCTGTGAGTGCCCTCTAGTATAGATGGATGGAAAGAGAAATACTAGGAATCCATAGCTCCCTGACATTATTTTCGTCCCCTGGATTTGAATGGAAATCCTGTAGAAAGTGTGAAAGCCCAAAGGGGTCCAGGGCATGCTCCCCCAGCAAAATTCTGAAATCTAGACCCTCTGAAATGCTATATCCTTTATTTTGTGGGGCAAACTTTGCTGGTAGACTCAGCTTGGTCAATGACATGTTGAGCTGTCAAAAGTTGTCAATCAAATGTCAATTACTGTTGAAGGCATCAATCATTTGTTAAAGCTGTCAGTTATAGTTGTTGAAGCTGATAAAAAGGTGTTTAAGCTGTCAACTAGTTGTTGAAGCTGACAATCAGCTACTGGCTGTAGGTGTTGACATAATATTCAGCAAACCATACTCACCGCTATGGGGCATTCACAGTTTTCCAGCAGAGAAATGAGCACAAATGCTGTCATGGATGCATCTCCTTGTATTCCACCCTGCAATCAACAGTCATGGAAAACCATAATCATCAGACTTGTGGTAAAAACATGAATATTTCAGCCACTCATGGCAAGGTATACCCACAAAAGTACTAGTAAATCACAAAAATACATATACAACTAGACAGGTAACATTTGCAAGCAAATACAGAATGTTACCTTCACATGGTCTAGCCTAGCATTTCTACCAGGAAGGGTAAACTGAAATAGTTGCAGATGTTGACACAGGATAAGACAAGAAGGTACAAATAAATGTTGATAATTTTTTTATCTGTAACGTTATGCATCTTGAATAATGAACACAACGTCTAATATTGTTCCACACAGGGTTTCTCATCATCATCTCATCTCAGTCCCATAGCTACAAGCCACAGGGCAGTCTGTCTGTCCACAAAGGTTCTCCATTTCTGACGGTCGTCAACAGGGTTTACTCGACGACATTTAGCGTGGGGAAGACGGCCGTCTGCGGGAGGGTCAGGGCCTAGGAATTTTTTTCAGCCTCACGTGAGACAAGAAGCAGACACAGTCACAATTTTATTGTCAAAAGGAAGCCAAAATATTATAGAATTGAATTCTCGTTTCTGTCTTCTTGAATTAGACTAACTTTGAAGAGAGCAAAATTAAAACAAGCCTACCAAGTTACGGCACACTGTCTAGCGTAGCACAAAAATCGGAAGGTACATTCACAAAAACGTCTCACAGAGTTTGCCGCTTGTACTACGCAGCGCGAAGGGTTCTCCTCAGCATGCTCTGTCACACTTTTACGTTTTCTATAATATACCCAGTGTGAAATCGAAGGCTACACAATCTTATTTATGTCGCAGTAAGAGCGCGGCGCGATCGCCGTCTAGTGGTTACCAACTAGGCCACGTTGATTTGATTATATGGATGACATCCGCGCTCGCACCAATTTTCGGCCATTTCCAAAAAAAAAAAAAAGTTTTCAACCATACAATAAATTGTACAAAGCAGCTGTAAAATGAGCACAAATATTCTGTAGATTGAAAAAAAAGCATCAGAAAACAGATAACTAATGCCATAGAATGCCAAAATGAATCTAAAGTCAAAGAATAAGATGTGAAAGGACAGAAAGAAGAAAAAAAAGTCTATTGTTGGTTGGGGGAGGTACCAGTACAGAAAATTCAGGTCCAGACGATCATTTCCAGGTCCGGACATGAACTTGGACCTGATTGTGCAATACTCAAAACAATGGTAATTGGTCAATTTTGCTACAAAGAAATCTGTTTGGTGGATTATTGGACTCCCACTGCATTTTAAAATCCCATCGCCATGTAATAAAGGCTAACTGTCTCTGTACCTTTGACTGTAGAAACTTGGTGCAATTGACTATAAACTCTACTTGCCTTCGCTCTTGTTGTCTTCTTGGCCCCCCGGTTAGACCCCAAATGGCTGCCGACATAGTGTGTCCATTTTGTAATTGGCGAAACCTGTTCCTCTGGGTTTTTTTCAGGTCTGTTTTTTTTTATTGGTCCAAGAAGAAAAAAATGTTTTGCACCCGTATGATGTACTGGTCCCTACACCTAACTGTTGGTATACCATACTATGTTCAACCTTCCTGGCCACTTTGATTTCATACTGAAGGCAACTTTTTTTTTTGGCCTAACTTTTTTTTTATTCGCTCGCTCGCATCAGTTTTGGAGTTCCCCGAGGATGTCATCCATATAATCAAATCAACATGGCCCTACTGTAAATCGCACAAATTCATAGAAACAGCTGGTTAGCGTAATCGCTAAAATTGCCACAAATCTATTATATTCGTTCACGTCACGCAGTTGACGCTATATGCTTCCTCCGATTCCTGTCAATCTGTGTAAATTCATTCATATTTGAACGGCTCGATCATTTTTTTCAGAGTCCGCAATTCACATTTCATAAATTTCTTTTAATTTTTAGCAAACAATTTTGATTTACGTTTGATGTACGTAGTTTGTTTATGCCCTCATTATCAATACGTGCCGCCCGGCACACTTCGAACCCGTCCGCCTGTCAATCATGCAAACTTTAAGGGGTTAGGTTTCTGCTACACTAAACTTTCGCGTTGACTTTGTGCCTGGGGTTTTGTGCTGTGCCGGCCACTCCCACCGTGTATAAAGCTGCACGTAGCTTAATTGTAATGTACCCAGCTGACTTCGTTTCCGTGCTCCACTTGCTTGCTGGGGACCAACGCAGCGCTGTGGTAACTTACATGATGAACAACAAGGTGAAAGGAATGACCGTGACCTAAGATGGGGCGGGCGTTCCACACTGCAGTTAATCATGTTTGTTCAAGGTCAGTTTAATAGCGAAATAAACTCATCAAGTCCATCGTTTTTGTTTCACATACCTTTATGTCTCAGGCGTAAAACTTTGATTTTTTTGCCTTGCCGCGCCAGCGGCATGCAGTGACCTTGCGTCTAACGTAGTCATGTGTTTCTTTTTGCTCAAATGTTTTTTTTCTACTCAAAAATCGGTTAACTAGAACCATGACACCATTCCGTGTTTCATTTGGACGACAGCTCTATGCATGAACTTGAGTAAACGTTCCTATTCAGTACTGTGGATAAAAACGAACAGGTCTCGCTACATTTTTATGATTATATGTCAGTTACTTATAATGTCAGGAAACATCCAAAGAAATCCCCACGTTACCACATACACGTAGCGTTACCACAGTTATTGGCCTGTCTGAGAAAATTGCACTAGTGCTAACGTTAGTAGTTATTCTCTCTGAGTGCGTTTGTTCACCAATATTATCGCGCGGAGCACGCAACTCAACCTCGGCTTTTACAGAATCGTGAAAACACCAGTGGAATCAAAAGACGAGTGCTGGCGCACTACACACCGTGTGTGTTCTCGATTCTACGTAACTCAAACACAACATAGAATTCTCGCCAGGCCTTTTCAGCATAGTGGGCCGATACGCTGTCGGCTGGAAAAATGACGCTGTAAAAAGCCCGCTACGCTGCTTTTTCATGGTCTTTCATCCAGCGTAGCGGCAAAACATGGGGAAAAAATAACAAAATATCGTAGTAAAAACACAAAAGCACGCGCCTCCGCTGTTTCAAGAAGTTATCAGCTCGAAGGGAGGTGTTTCAGAGCACCCGCCGTGCCGTTGTCTCGCAGCCCCTCCCACCCAGGATCGCCCTTGCGTTCGCGCGAAATGATTGTAAACAGAGGACTTGCCGCCACGAGTGACCAGCGGGGTGGGATCCCTCCCCGGAACAGCCAAAATGTATAAGATTTCCCGCGAAAGTCCTTATTTGGGGAGCGGGGTTGATCAAAACAAAGGCGCTTACAACTAGTTGCGTCATTTCTTTTTCACCGCGGAAAATAGAATCAATTCTTTCTGACACATTTCTAGAGCAAGAGCGGGTCGCGTCCCCAAATTTCCTGTTCTAAATTTTGCGTGTGCCGGCCTTGCGTTCGTGCAAAAATGTAAACAGGGTAGCGAGTAGGCCTTGCCGCATGTGACCAGCGGGGTGGGATCCCTCCCCGGAACAGCCAGATTTCCCGCGAATGTCCTTATTTGTTGATCAACACAAAGGCTCTTACAACTGGTTGCGTCATTTCTTTTTCAGCGCGGAAAACAGAATCAATTCTTTCTGACATATTTCTAGAGCAAGACCGTCCGCGTTTCCAAATTTCCTGTTCTAAATTTGAAGCTCTTTGATTCGGCAATGTAAAATTCAAACCATCGTAAGTTTGTATGTAAAACCCGGGCATTTCCTTTCGGGGCCGGGGCTTTCGGGGGAGAAGCCTCGCCATGTGGCCCCGCCCACACCGTCGGCTTCCTTGTTACCAAGGCAGTGCACTTTTTCGCCCACTTCATCAAAGGCCGCCGCTGTTGGTTAGAGTTTCAAACAGCCGCGTGCCAGTTGACAGCGAACTTCATATGCTACGTGATTATTGCATTCCTTGGACTTCCCCACAGCGGTGCTTCTACAAAATATTTATTAGACTGTAACATTTATTCCTACGTAACGTTACGTGTTTTATAGAATAGAATCTGACGCGGAACAGCGGTTTCGCCGGATATTTTCCTTGAAACATGTCCGTTGGAATATCGTCTGACAGCGAGGCGGCGACGTAGGGATATAAGACCGTCAACAACAATCGCACGTCACGGCAGCGCAGCGAAGGTACTAGCACTATAAAGAAGCGCTTCAGCTTCGGATGGCAAACCGAACGATAGTTATAAGTACTGTTGAGCTGAGTAAAGTTTGTTGTTTATGAGTTTTTAGTTGTCTTTGACTCTTTGACCCGAAATACTGCTAAGTTAAACTGCTGAAAAGAAGTTAAGTGACTGCTACGATTATCGTAGATATGGCCCTAAAAACTGATAGAATAAGCCTTCTGATTAGCCTAAAATGCAAGAGCTTAAGGGGGGCTTCGCCCCCCTGGGCCGCCCCCCCCCCCTGGGCCCCGGCCCCCTGCCCCGACGCTGTGACAAAATCCTGGCGAGAACACCGCGCCGGGCGCCCCGGCCGCCGCCACCGCCGCCGCCCCGACTCAATCTGAACAATGTTTGGATGGCTCATGGTAAAACTGGCTTGTGCAGGTTGCAAAACCTATAGCTTAAACAAAATCAAGGAAAGTATTGAAACAAATACTTAGAACTGACCTAGACCGAGACACATTTTGATACTTTGGGGGCATTAAATTTCATTCTGCCTGCGCTCATTCTACCTTCCTTGAATTTGATTGCAAAGGGTGCCGATATTCGGCAAAATAAAGTCAAAGCTCTGTGAATTTCTTGATCTCTTATTACTTCTTGGCAAAATGAATTCCACAAATCATTCAGAGGACGGCTTCTGGCTCAATTCAGGCCGTCTAAAGCAAGATGAAGTCATCATTTGACGGGCGGACACTTCCGTGTTGCTTAGCAGCGGTCGTTGACCTCGTTCGAACACCATGTTCCATATCTCCCGGGCGGGTTCCATAGCTACCGGTCGTTGACCTCGGGTCCTTGGAACGTAGTTCCAAAGTTCTATTGGGGCTCGAAAGTTCGATTTTGTGTTAAAATTGCTAGTTTTTTCACCCTTTTTTGCCCCATAAAATCATTTTTTGGTATCTTTAGGGGACCAAATGACCAAGGTGCAGTGTCTTATGTGCAGACCTACCAGCTTGCTGAATTACGAGATATTCCAAGGTCTAGTTTCGGAGATATTCATGTTTTTTATTTGTGCGGAAAAGAAGAAGAAACAGAGCAAAAACAGTATGTACCTTCTGTGAAGGTAACATAATTATCCTGCTAACTAACCAATCAACAACAAAGACAAATACGCCAAAACACAGTTGTTACTTAAGCAACTGGATATGATTTCTGAAATGGTCAAACGTGTCAGACACCATCCAATGTCATAGCTATGAATTGACATGCAATAGAGATCTAGTTGGAGAACAGGCTTATCCTAAATATGAATTGATATTCAAAAAGGGGAGGAAGAGCATGATATTCTCCGCAGAGGCACAAGTATATATGTGAAAGGTTTACCGTCATCTCCCTATGATGGACTTTGTAGACCTCCTTAAAAGCCCCATCCTCCCGTTGGGTGCTGAGGAGCCACTCCATGGCAGTACACACAGCCTCCTCATCTATACTGCTGACAAACTTCTTAGCCTGGCAGAACACTTTGTTCACAAAGGCTGTCAGCCTAGACAACAAGCAAAATATGTGACAGTTGGTCAATGTCAGAAGTTGTCAGTTATTGTTAAAGCCGTCAATCATTTGTTTAATAAGCTGTCAATCAAGCTGTTAATTATAGTTGTTAAAGCTGTCAATCAGCTGTTGAAGCTTACAAATGAATCTGTTGTTTAAGTTGTCAATCAGTTGCTGGAGCTTTCAATCAGTTGTTGAAGTTTTCAATTGACATGTTGTGCTGTCAGAACACTTTGTTCACTAAGGCTGTCAGCCTAGACAACAAGTATAACAGATGTGACAGTTGTTCAATGTCATGTTGAGACGTCAGAAGTTGAAAATCAGTTGTCAGTTACTGTTGAAGGCATTAATCATTTGTTAAAGCTGTTGATTATGGTTGTCGAAGCTGATAATCAGTTGTTAAAGCTGTCAATTGGTTGTTGAAGCTGATAACTAATCAGCTGTTAAAGCTGTTAATTAGTTGATGAAGCTGACAATCAGTTGTTTAAGTTGCCTGTTCTTGAAGGTGTCAGCTACTGGCTGACAAGTCATTACTACATCAACATTATCAATCGCTTGTTGATCTGTCAGTTATCTATTACAGAATAACACTCTAGGCTAGCTATTGCTGCTACATTATGAAAAAAATTAGGCAAGGATTAGAGAACTGATAAAAAAGCAGAGACAATGTCTAAAATCTCTAACATGAAATATTAAGCTGACTCTTACCAAGTGCTGCAGGGATATCTGTTGTTCTGTCCCCACACAGAGAAACAGCCCTCAGGTCGCCTATGACCAAGTTGTCTGTTGTAGCCTTGAAAACAGAATAAATACCATCTATTGTTTATGTTTCTTTACTTAGAAACCTCAACATTGTGGCACCAATAGTGGAATTATAGTGCCTTGTTCCTTTACAATACTTTAAAAAAAAGTTTACACCTCAGTGTGCACCATCATTGATGATGCACAGGATTTTCTTTATCCTTGAACAAGTAAAAAACACTGGGTATTTAAAAGATCTTTATCTATCTACATGTTTTAATCGGACAAACAAATGTTAAGAGCAAATGTCTGTAACTTGGGTCAAACAATGGTGGCATCTGTCAAAAAATCAATTTGGGTCAGTTTTTGCACAGTGATAGCACTTGGTACACAACCCTTCAAAATAGCTTTCTTTCTGCTCAAAACCCCTTGTTGCTATGGCAACAAGATAAAGAAGTTTTTGGGACCATTTTTGCCAGATTTTGGCATGTAATGGAAATGAAAATTGGCCAACTTTAGGGCACTATCACAGATCAATGCTTTAACTTAATGACAAAAGCAGAATGTCCTTAACATAGAGTAGTGCCCAAAATTGTATGAAATAGCAGTAAAGTCAATGTTCTGTAAAATCTAAGGTCTCCGGCAAACTAAATAAAACGTTTTCAGGTTGTAACAAATTGAGATTTCCTCCAACTTTAAAGCACTGAAAGTTGATAAGTGTAAAATATTTTCTCCATCTCACCTTGTCTGATGAAGTCGTATGCTTTCTCCTCCACATCCTTGGTGATCTGGTTGGTGCAGTGCAGGTAGCTCAGGACGTACACGTTGGGCGCCAGCTTGATCATGGTCTGTTCTCCACAGCCCGTGGGCAGACGGAGGAGCGTCCCCAGGCCACCGATGGTCGTGGTGATGGTGGGGCCCATGATGTCACCTGGTGATGGAGTAATTCTGCTGTTATCAGGGGTCTAGCCAGGATTTTGGGAGACAGACCCTGGTCCGGGCAAGCAGCCCGCGATGACGATCAGGGGTCTAGCCAGGATTTTGTTTTAGCGTAATGATAAGGGCAAATCGACCAATCTGCCCTTCCGCAGTGAGATTTTGAAAATGTAAAATGAGTAAAAAGTTGGCATTGTAAGGGCACCTGTGAGGTGACCTAACTCTGTTAACATCACATGTAATTTGAAGGATTTTTTGTCCGTTTGTAGTGGCATATCATCATATTTCATATTTGGTTTGACATTGTTCAACATTAAATGTTGAGAATTAGCATAGTGTTCCTCATCTTAGCATGTTGGTTACAAATCATAGCGTAGAAGCCTGTTACACTAAAAATGCACTAGCTAGAACCCTGGGTGGGCCGATTACTCTTTCTTTGCAACCAGGGGCTGAATTGCAAAATATTGTGTTTTTCTACTCTTAGACTAGTTTTATATTCAAGTTTTGAGTAGATTCAGGTTCATATAAGCACTATAGTGGTTTTTGCCTGATACTTTGAAAATATATGTGCCTGAATAAATACATACAATTGCAAGGGATGCACAATTTGCAAGGCTAAATCACAAGGGTCTGAGATGGCAACTTGGAAGTAGATATAGTGACCTCAATATGACATAAATTGCCTAGTTGGATTGTAAGGAAACAATCAGAAATGCTGATGACACCAGGAATGACCCCTACTTTTCAAATAGGTGTGACTTCACTCACAAAGAAAAGAAGTCAATTGTCACTACTTGGTCTATACATTCTGTGTATTATTTGCAATCGAGGAGTGTCGTGCAGCCACGAAAATACATTGTAAGCAAAAACAAAAGACAGCCACGAAAATACATTGTAAGCAAAAACAAAAGACTGCACAAACCCATGACACTGATGGCACATTTCTCCGACCCTTCGATTGTCTCTGGAGGTAAGCGGACATCCACAACGTCAAACTGTAGTCCATTGTCAGGGTCAACATCATCTGTGGAAACAACGAACATCGCCCATGTAAGTGCTGTAGTCCTGTAGTTTGGTCTCGTAACATTTAAAAATTGCCATTGGGAAGTACATTGTTGACACAAGTGGGGTAGATTTCAATATCTTGCAAAAGATTTCAAAACAGTCCAAGCTAATTAAAGGACCTGATAGATTGTACATTTTGTATTGTATTGTATGACTATGACAAGTTGTTTTGAGGTCAAAATTTATATGTTACAACTTGGGGTGTTCACTTTTGAACGTTAGCCAACAAGCAAGTGGACACAAGCTGGAAATGGATGGATTTCAGGCTAGTGGTCTGTATTTTGCGATTGCTAATTAAAGGACCTGATGGATCGTATGTATGACAAGCTGTTTTTGAGGTCAAACTTCAGTTGTGCTCCAACTCTGTAAAGAGTATGGCTGCATAGTCTCCAAGTAGATGTGTCAGCTGGATGAATAAAGAAGAATTTGGCCAAATAAGGACAAATAAGTTGCCATGGGATTTCAGTCAGTCTAAGTCTGAAAGAGACCAATGGTTGGTACTGAGGGTGAAGGGATGCTCACTGTAACTCACTGCCTCTATGGTCTCTGTATCTAGACCTATCTGCTTGACAAGTCATCTGCAATGACATCTCAGGCGCGGTACGGTTCTACAGTTGATTTATTCCATCATACACTGCAGCCTCTGTGCATCGTGGAGGTTGTCTCTTGAGGTTCTCTCTTACTCCTGTGCTACGCATGCGTGTTAGTCTAAGCTCATTAATATTAACACTTGTCACACTCACGTTCGGTAGGAAGATCCACCCCCTCCTCGCCCTCCCGTTTCCTGTCTTGTGCTCGCCCCTTGGGATCCACAAAGATGGATCTCGTCAACCTCCTCTCCACTCCCTCTGGCTGTAACACAAGAACGGTTAAACAAAGTTATAGACTTTTTCAATACTTATGAGTCCATTGTTGTCTATGAAATTGGCTAGTACATGTATGTTAACATTAGTAATGCAAACCAACTATTGAAACTCAACACTTTAACGTAATGTTGTAAGGCTAAGACAGAAAAGAACCAAGGAATAATGGACTGAAATATGTTTTCCTTTGAAACATCTGTCAGACCTTTGGCATCGGAGATTATAGATCAGGGTACACTAGAAATGTTTAAAATTGAGATGGCTCTCAACTACAACGTATGATTTAATTCCTATAGCAGCATCCAACAAATAGCACCATGAAAAGTCAGAATGCTGGATTACGGCCTAATTTTGGGGGGTTCCAATATTTAAGGAATCTTGTTCGCCTTGTTTCTGCGTCATTTTTAGTGCTCAAGATCTGAAAATGATGATGCAAATATGAGAATATATTGCTGTAGATGTAAATATAATACGGATTACCTTATCCAAATGTTTCCACTTTTATTGCCTAAGTTGCCTTAAACACTTACGATAACTTGTAGCGACTTTTCGATGATGTCACCTCCTGCAGCAGTGCTGAAGGCGAGAACGCGGATGGGAAACGTCCCGACCTCCAGGGGGATGATGGGAAATAGGACGGAGGCAGCGTCATTGCCCTTGATGAAGAGTGTTTTCCGCTCGCTTCTCTCTCCTGCCCTCGCTCCTGAACACACACCCTCCACACCTTGCATGTACACATTCACCTGTAACATTATTAAACAGAATAGGTTTTAGATGTAGGAGGTCGTGGTAACACTAGTTCACTTTTTATTTGTTTGGTAACCTACACAGATTTTTTAAAATCAGAAATTTGAAATCTGACCTCACACTTACTAATGCCTTGCATCATGCCTCACATCAGAATAAATCTTTCTTTTTCACAAAGGCTAAGCATGCTCAAAGGTCATAACAGGTCAAATTAGGTCATTATAGTTTCTCTTACAGAACTGCTAGGCTCCCTGTCAGTGCCAGTGTAAAGCGGATGCAAATTTGTAGTCTACTACAGTAGTAGACTAAGTACTACAGATTCAAGAAACAAATGTAAATTATGCCTTAGTTTATAAGTTTTGGTCAGTCATGCTTAACAGAGACTTGTGAAGAAACTTGTGTCACCTCACAGCTACAGAGGAAGTGAACTGAACTGAACTCACCCTTAGGTCCTGTTGATCATAGTTAAATATGGTTGCCCGGACGGCCACTTGCTCCCCCCTGATGATAGAGTATGGCAGCTGCAGGTGGATGAAGAACTTCTTGAAGGACTCCATGCGGAAGGGTTCGGCCACACACATGCCGTTTGCAGTGGATATGCCCACAGCCTGGATGACCCAGGTGGTGATACTGCCGGGCACAGTCACAGGTACGACCGCCTGACCTCCGTCACTGGGGAGGGGAGAAGTCAAGGTCAGTTTTCATACTCTAACAGTTACTGTTGTTATAAATTTAGACTTAACACATGCTATTTGCCAGCTTGAATGACCCAGGTGGTGATACTGCCCGGCACTGTCACGGGTACGACTGCCTGACCTCCGTCACTGAGGAGGGAAACAAGACATGGTCATTTTTCAGTCTTGACACATGCTGTTTGCAAACATGGATAACCCACAATGGTGGTACTTTCTTGCCCTGTACAGCAAGCAGGCTAATTTCCTTGGTCAAGCACTGGCACAGCTATCACTTAGATCATTTGTAACATTTTGGCTGTTTTCATTGATTGAATTAGAGATTGAATTGTACTTGAATATTGTTTGCTAGGATGTCAGTGAGGATGTCTAACCTTCATAAATGATATATACAATTATCTTGAACATCTTCCTACATTAGTATAGTACCATAGCATACACAGTCAGGTACTTTTAGAGCTGTTTTCTGTGTACAGTCATTAATTACAGCATCTAAAATTCTGGAGTCTGGTATGAAAATTCCATAATGACTGTCATTGCTACTTACTCCACTTGGACGTCCTCAAAGATCCAGGTTTCTGGGAATTCCGTACGCGCCACAAGCTGAGACTCGTCTTCGTCGATGGGTATATCCAGCAGGCCGCCACCGCCCCCCATCCGTCCACGCCCGCGCCCCAGCCTCCGCAGACTGCGTGCGTGGTTACAGCACGTCAGGAAGGCAAAGTAACACTCGTCTTGGGATGTAGAGTTCAGCTTGGCACGCTGGAGGCACGACCGGCCAAGAGGATCCCACTTCTGGCCCTCCATGCAGCAAGGCTGGAGTTCCTCACTGTACTCCATTGCTGCAGATAAAAAAAACAAAAATATTTACGGGTCTTAGTGGCAAGTGTGCAGATGTTGACACATTGGCGCACCAAATCACAGATTAGCCGTGAGGCTTTGTGGGCATCACTCCACCATCATGGGGGCAGGGGCATGGCGAGTATAGAACTCAGAACCATCTGATTCCCATTCCAAAGCTCTAGCCATTGCGCCACACAGACATGCACCTGCTGCAGATAGCATAAAAAAAATCAGATTGTATTGCAAGGGAGTCAAAGACAGACAACAATGTACTACGTAATGTTTCTTTTAGTATAATTTTTTTAGGCTAGCAGCTTTGACTCATAATGTTACGCATTGAAAAGCATTACTCAAGCAACTGGATATGATTTTGGAAAATAAAATAATCCAGTTTCCAAAATCATATCCAGCTGCTTGAGTAACTACTTTTTGGCTTGTCTTATTACCTGGATATTTGACCTTCATAATGTTATTATTTCATGAAAAATCATCCCTACTCAATCTAAGCACTTGACATCTTTTAATTCACAGGTCCAATGTGAGGTCTCAGGCACAAACCATTCCAGAAGAAAATGATCAAGTTGTCATGGCCAAATCTTCTTTTTTCTGGACATCTAATATAATACACAATTATTAAAGTTATAACCATACAGACAAATAAAGAACCTTTTGCCTCCAGTGAGTTTTGAAGATCCCTTTTCCTGCGTGACTGGGTTCCGCAGCCTGCATTGCCGCGTACAGCAGGAGATAGCTGGGTGTTGGTCAGCACAGTTACACCCGCATCCTGGGAAATACAACACGGGGGAATGTTACACTTACACTCACTCACTACTGTAAATGCAATTACAATGCACCTGGTTGATAATACAGAAGTGAAACTTGTAGTCAAGGATAAATCTTTTTAAAAGTCCTCTGATTTTGTTGTGCTGACATTGGTTATAATGACAAAAATCTTATTTCTCAGTTATTTCTTACCTTGAAGACATTTGCGCTGTCCTGTCCACCTCCTGGGCCACACCCTTGATCATACTTAGCCATAGCCTGGAACATCTAATACACACAAAAAAACATGCACCAAGATTTAATACTAATCTGTACTTTCCTTCAACATACAAAAGTTCTTTACCTGGACTTTCCATCCAGGACCAGTACTGTTACTGTAAATATCTAAACATTTGCAGTGGTTTCATTTGCCAGGGTTTCACAGACCTCTCCTCCACAAATTTATGACACCACACACGTGTTTCCAATGCATTGCTTTAGTATATACTATACCACAGAATTGTTTCAACAGCAAATAAATAGATTTACAGTGATCTTCATAGGACTAAGCACTGCTAAAACAAAATAGACAGGAAAAGGATTCTGCAGTAAGATTCTCTTTTACATACGTTATTCAAGGTAAAAAAATACACTATCAAGAGAACATAGTGCGAGCTGCAATTTTGTACTTTGATTTATCAACTTTACAGATTGGGAGTCGGTGGTGAGAGTAAAGTTATAATCTAATCCATCCCTTTGTTCTGAGAGTTATAGTTTTGACCTCACCTTCTGAGAGGTGAGTCTGTTGTAGTTATTGAGCAGGTAGACAGCTTGGTCCACAGCCAGGAGTCCCACCAGAGAGTTGGGGTCGGCTTCCACCTCGATGTTGGCCTGTTCCTGGGGTTCTACATTGTCAACTGAAGATACTGTAACCTACAAGAAAAAAAGTCACTGATTAACAGAAACATTTTAACTAGCTTCCTGAAGAATTCAACTGTTATATCTTCCATCTCTTATGTAATAACAATGTAAAATGCGTCTATGCCTCTATATCATATATATAGAGTAATATTAGTGTAGATATTTTGTAGCCGTTCGTAATACATGTGTGTGTACCCGCATGTTATTTCCCATACATTGTACCTGATGTGCAATAACTGGCCTTGACTTGACTTGACTTGTGCTGCCTGATTGCTTTAAGTATAGATCGTTTTCACAGAACGTTCGAAAACCGTTCGATCACGCGTGGGCGCCATGTTGGATGATAACCTGGATGACTAGAACACAGAACGGCACCAGCAAAGTTACTTGCGGGTTCAAGTGTGCTGTTTTGTCTCCATTCTGTGAATCATTAAGTGATGTAGCCAAGGTTGCAATAATCAGGACAAAGTTGCAATAATACGTCTTGATCTATATACTCCTTAAAAATGGCACTTTTTTTCAACGATCTAATGCTGGTGCAGATCGCGAGGATTTATACTTTTGCGGTAGCGGGAAATGGAGTGTTCGCGGTGGTTTAGAGTTCGCGGTGAAGCGGCCTTGCAAATACCGCGATTATTCACTGTACCTAGCCCGCTACCCTGGGTGATATCCTTTCACTGACAGGAGGCTTGCAGAGGACTAGCTACCAATCCCCACCGCATGCGCGCACGAGCTGGCCCTCACTGTCCACTTGCCTAACAAGGGGCAAGATTTAGCGCTTCCCCGACCCTAACTCCGTGAGGCAAGCGGATAGTGGGGGCCAGCTCGATAGTGGTATTAAATAACGACAACGCTCTACGCTAAATTCGGGAGGGCCGGCTACGTAATACGATAAATTATGGACGCTTCATTACGCTCTACGCTAAATTACGAAGTTTCCAAATGCATTATGCAAACCTTTATCGTCTTTTGGCTGAATTCAGCCGACAGCAGAACACGTGAAGAGGAGATCTAACAACTTGAACTTATAATTCCAGCAACAAGATTCAAACTTTACTTTTTAGACGATATAAAAGCGCCCGTTTTGCTGGCCACAGGCGGCGACAGCAAATTTCTTATGTGACGTAATTTTCAGCACTTGTAGCATCGAAAGCGAAGGCGTGACAATCCTAGGGACGTCCGGGGGCATGCTCCCCCGGGAATATCGTGAAATCTTGACCCCCTGAAACTCCATTTCCTGCATTTTGAGGGACAAATTTTGCTGGCAGACTATATGCTCAACGTAATGACATTTCTGTCAGAGAGACGTTTTTGAAGGCGACGACGCGCTGGAGAGTCGTGAGCGCCGGAGGCCCAAGCAGTCGCACAGAGGCCAAGGCCCGCCCAGAGAAACTGAAATCTTGACCCTCTCAAATGCCATTAGCCATTTCCTGTACATTTTGCTTGTTTACTAAGCTAAGTTCGGTAAAGAAATTTCTACTAGTTGGGAGGCGACGGTCCCGCAACATATTTTCACCATGTCCACTGCCGAAGGGGTGAGTCAATCGCAAGGAAGGTCCGGCGAAATTTTGAAATCTGGACCCTTGAAACGCAATTTCATGCATTTTCACGGGTAAACTTTGCCGGTAGACTAGTTAAGTTTAATGAAATTTTGATTATGCTTTAAGAACAATTCATATGAATTACGTTTTACGGTAAAATCCGGTCAGCTTCTACGTAATACGTTAAATTAAAGGGGCCAATATCGCCGGACGCAAAATGCACCGATTACGCTCTACGTTGAATTCGAGCGGTCCCGCTACGGAGTACGCAGAATTAAAACCGCCGATTCAACGCTCTACGAAAAAGGGCTTGGGGGCCCCACGGAAGGGGCTGTCAAAGTTTGTGTAAGGGTGCCGTCACACGTGCGTATATCTGTTGTACATGTAGACCTTACGAAAGTCTCTGTACCTTTGTCGTCAAAGTTCATATAAAGTCCCTATGGACTATTTGTCTCTATCAGGCTTCACATATCTCACTGGGAAAAAGCAGGAATTAAACAAATATAGACACTCAGATAACATGCTAGAGAAGTTAGTTGGCCGAGGGAGTATGTTTGCGACCTAGCTAACTCCTCTGGCATGTTATCCGTCTGTATTTGTCCAATTTTATTTTCCCAGCGACCTGTGGAGCACGGTGGGGGCTACAAATTTCATACGAACCTCATACGGACTTGAATGTATACGCATGTGTGACCGCATCCTTTAAGTGCAGTCACACGAGCGTACATATCAAGTCCATATGAGGTCCGTATTGACATTTTTCTTCATATGATCATACCAGTCGTATGCACAATACACACCTCACCTCATACTTTTAGGTAAGCGTACTGGGCCGTGCTGAGCGTAAAACTGACACAACGATTGAGATGCGCGTGAGGGGTGTATTGTGCCGTTAACACGTGTACGTTCCGCATTGACATGTTTTGTCTTGCCTTAGGTAAAGTTTGCGACTGAAGAAATTTTTGTTTTGTTCTACCAGCTACACAATCGTGGGTAAAAAAAAATTCGAATTTTGTTCCTCGTGAACAAGCCAAACAATTTTTAATCCTCGCTTGATTATCGACAGAACATCGGGGGCAGTACTGGTGAAAATATCATTCACAGCTCAGGACGCGATGTGCCGTGTTTTATGAAGAAGAAATAGAACAAGCTTGCTGATATTTTCGTGTAACATGGTATACGTCCATGACATACCCTGTACCAGAAACCCTTGCAGAAACCAACTTTCTCAAAAAAAATTTTAAAAAAAGCATGCACAAACTCCGCGGCAGGGCTACTGTTGGTGGGCTGGTAGGAGAGTGGTTTAATCAAGTTATTGAAAAGAGGACGGACTGTAAGTAATGTTGTTGAATAGAAACGGCGAGTAGGCCGTATCCTGTGTTTATGGACTCGCAGTTAGCACGGCAAACATCCAGTCCGTTTCTGCATAAAAAAAGGCTTCTTTCCACAAACGAGTCCACCACGTGCAACACACAGCCGTGTGGAGATCGAGCCGCTTATCATCCAACATGGCCGTTCGAACGTTCGAACGCGACTGTGACGTCATTGTGAAAACGATCTATTTGCATTAGGCCTAGGAAAAAATGTGTTTCTTGTTTCCCTACCTACCCTAGAAAAACCTGCTGACCCTAGACTTTTTTGGGGGTGGGTAGTTGAATCCAGTTACAATTTTTTATTCAGCCCTGACTTCCTTTTGAAGTAAAAACACTGCTTGTCCTATCTAATATAGGATGAATCATTAAATGTATCAATTATGCCCAAAATTAAAGTTTGACATTGAAAAAGACAAGTGTCTTCATGCATTTCAGTTTACTGTGTTCAACTCTTTTGTGTATCACTAGAGTTTGGCCAGCCTAAAAAAAATTAAAAGAAAAAAAAGAAGAAGATAATCCCTACCTACCAACCCTAATGTCTTCTGGACAGAAACAGGAAACACAACATTTTTTCCTAGGCCTTATCCATAATCTTACTATACCTTATTTCTGCAGACATTTTCTATCTCCAGTAGAGTGGAGTCCGCCACCACCTCCCCCTGCAGGTTGATGTAGTACACAATGAGACGCGAGATGGGCGCCATCACCGCAGAAGTACGGAACGTGATCGTCTTCAGCACGCCTCCTTGTCGTACAATCTTCCCCTGATGGGTCACCTGCCCACGGGTCACCACCTGCGAAAGAAGAAGTCGGCTTCCTACTCAGTCTTTTCATTCTACTATTTGTCTCTTAGACTACTGTCTTGAAAGACAAATGGTGGTCTCTTCAATTTGAGTACAAACAATAAACAATAATGGTCTGTTCAATTTAAATTTGAATTCAAAGACAAACATGTGAAGGAATATATTAAGCAGGGCTCGAAATACTGGGTGCATGTGCACCCAGGTGCACCCAAAATTGGAACTGTGCACCCAATTTTTTTCAGTGGGTGCACAGGGTGCACCTAAATATTTTCTAAGGTTTATGTATGTAAAGATATCAAGTATACTTGTATACATCATATGTTGTGTTAGAAAGTGTTAGAAAGATGATAAAAATGGATGTCATGGTACTTGTTTAAGAATTTGTTAGCTTGTAACTAAGTTTTGTTATTATTTTTGTCTGACATTCTACTTAAATTTAAGTGGTGCACCCAAAATTTTTTTGGTGCACCCAATTTTTTAAGCTGGGTGCACCAGTGCACCTAATCCCAAAAATGAATTTTGAGCCCTGTTAAGTAATGAAAGAACTTAAGATGACTGACAGAAAAAACAGTCAGAGACCAAAGGGGGAAGTTATCCTGAACAAGGTATTCATGCAGGTAGTTTTCTTGTATTCGATCAAACATTACTAACGTTTTATAACTATGATGCCCCTCTCAAGCAGAGGGAGGATGACCACTTCTCAGGAGGAGGATACTTCCTGGAATCATTACACAGGATGGACTCAAGACGAATCAAGGAGTTTCAGGATGTTTTCCGTTTCTTACCATGTAGTTGTAGCTCTGGATGTCGTTCTGCTTGGTGACAACGGCCTCTACATCGATCGCCTCGTCCACAGGAATGGGCCCGCGCTGCAGCACGCGCACCAGCAGGTAGCTTGCAGACGGAGACTGGTACGGCGTGGCCTCGAAATCCTCCTGGGCTTGGTGCGCTGCAGGCAGGCCCACCTGCTCAGTCTGGGCCTGGAGATTTCAGACATTAAAAGTTAAGACATATTGCAAAATTCATTCATTTTTGTGAGGATTTCATTTCTAATTTGTTGTGTTTTAGCACTTTTACATTCACGTTCAAAACATTACTGTAAAATAAGGGACAAATTTGTGGTGATGATAATTTAACCACTGCAAGTATTTGAAGATTTATAGTATATGTATTGAATTTGAGAGAAATTTGACATCACATCAAAAGACCATCCTAACAGTCATATTTTTATCCTGAAGGAAGTTATAGAGATGGTCGGTCACCGACCATTCAACATTTTGTTATTTCAGAAGAAAACTGAATCTGACATTTTATTTCACAAGCAGTTGGTGATTAAATAGACTGCATACACAAGAATAAAAACATAATGTATTTTCTGAAAACAATACTGTAAGTTAATTACTGTATTACAAACTTTTAAAGTTTTTATAAGATCATTTATTTCATTTTCTTCTCACTAATACTTAACCCTACATTTCAGTTTGCAAGCTCACCGTGACAGTCAAAGTCTGTGTTGCGGGTGGAACGTCGACTGTGAAGCTCGCCTGTCCGTATTGATTGGTTGTGTCACTGTTGTGCTCGTTGTTACGACCCAGAATGACAATGGGATCCTGACCAGGAATAATGGCAGTGGCAGACACCCGAACTGGAATGTCCTCGGCTGGTTTGGTATTCGGGTATGTCAGAGTTAGCTGGAAAAAAAAGAAGTGATATTTGAATAAGTTCATTCTCCTAAATGATGACAGTGGGCAAACTTTACTTTCTATGTCTCATTCTTCATTTCATCCCTGATTTCACTAAAAATTCATTAACCAAAAACATTGACAAGATCTAACTTTCCAATAGTGTTAACTACAGTTAGTAATATGAGTTTGGCACTCTGCAAAAAAGACTCCTTTCAAGTTATTAGGTTATTACAGAGCATGCAGTCATACTTCTGTCTGGGCTGAGATGATGACAAACAAATGTAATCACATATTGATAGACACATACACAGCTGCTATTGGTGCAATCACATACCTTGACAAGGAACGGTAAGCCTGGCTTGAAATGCGTCGCTGTCAGATCATAGCCGATCTTAAATGGTGATGTCTCAAAACTGATGGAGGTGAGAACAGCTATTTCTCGCAGACCACCCGCTTCCTCGGTCACAGCTGCCTCTAAGTATAACCTACTGCCTTCAGGGAACCACAGGTCCATGTCTTTGATTCTTTGTGTTTGAATTTCATAGAAACCATATCCATCGTTAACCTAAAAGGACAAAGAAGAATCATCATATATATTCATAGGTCTTTTTAGTGACATAGAAACCATTTTTTTACATTGGCTATTTTTTTGGTAAATTTCAACAGCAATAACTACATTACAGTGATTTCCAGCCCAAACCATACAACCTGTAGAAACCATAACTGATTGATCATACATATAATGTACTTTTTCTGGGATGGACGATATCTATCTGTCCAAAATTACACTCCTTTCTTCACAAGCTTGCACCAGTCCAAAACTAAGATCATGACAATCCATCCATACTCTCTCAAGTTATATATGATATAGGTGGAGTTGTAAACCAACAAAAGAATTTGGAAACATGATCTTCAATAGGTAATGAATATATACCAAAAAGAAATAAGTGTGTATACATGTACATTTGTAAGTTTTCTAACCTCTATTTGCAGTTGTGCAAAAAGCTGTCTGTTGCCCTCCTGGTCAATTATACCCAACTTCAAATCCAGGAAACCATCCACACCTTTTCCATAGGTATATCTGAGAAACATAAATGACAACATCTCCATGACATATTTGTTATCATCTAATTGCATGTAATTACACTCACATGTAGGCAATACAAAAATGGCATTAGTGAGGTATCAGACTTGTATATTCTGGATATATGTACAGCTTTTGATATCTGAAGAAGGTATGCAGAAATTCTTATATTATTTTACTTTTTAGCAACTTTCAGGTAAGAAAAAACATTAAAACAACAAATCATACACGTGTGCAATGCAAAATTTACAAAAAAGGACAGTTCGCAGTGGTTTTAAGTTCGTGGTAGCACCATGCACTGTAGTCTCTTACTGCCATAGAAAAATCTTCGCGGTGGTTTTAAGTTCGCGCTGAATTGACAACGCAAAAACCATTAACGTAGTTTTGGCGCATTGTTGTAGAATACAAAAGTATGACTCACAGTGCCTCCACCTCCCCACTGATAACATCATCCTGTGGTAGGATGTATGGGTTGGATGGGATGATCTTCACACCGTAGGTGGGCAACACTGAAAGAGATTTTTGTTGTGATGAATGTTTATTTTGCTAATCAAAGCAGTATCTTTGTTTGGTTTTGAATTACTTAAAAAGTTCACAGACATCATGATACAGAATGATGTCGTTAATACAATTCCGGGATTCTTTCATTCATCAAGACCCTTGTGACCATAGCACCCAGGGTATATTTTGACCGGGAGGGGTTGCTAGCCCTTCCCCTTAAGGCACCTCTATGAACAAGGGACCCCCATTTCATATCACTTCTTAAAGACGGATGCAGCCCCAACCAAGATAACTTTTCAAGAATTCAACCGGAGTCTCACAGTTCCCAACTGGAACAGGTACTACATAATGTACATGTTCATGTAATTGGAACCAAAAGCTCAACTGTGAGGCTGCTACCAGTTGAGCTACAGGGATATCCCATATCTGAGGTTACATTAGATCAATACTTCCAATATACACATTTCTACTTACCATATTCCCTGACTTCAAACTGAGTAGATACATTCAGCTGCATCTAAAAGCAAGAAATATCAAGTCAATTTAAAGTTACTGCATCAGATTATTATGATTATTATGATACTATTTTGATCTGTCTTACTGCAATTCAAAACATATGTCAAATCATTAAAAGAAACTGTTTTATTCTAATAAATCTGATTGCATCAGAGATCCCTTTAGATGCATTTTCAGGGGAAGGTGGATATACGTGACCTGGTACAATTATGTTAGTAGATGTAGCCCATATCAGCAAGAACGGACACATACAAATACTCCTTTTCCCCCCGAACTATACCTGCCTGACACAGTAGTGACAGCCCCCACAGTTGGGTCTTTCCATTCCAGGCTGAAGGCTTGCCCGCCTTAGCCCTGGACCTCAACTCACCCAGTACTTTGCCTCTGATGGGGTTATCGGGGGGGTAGTGTAATGTAGATGTAACGTTACAGTAGATGTATGTTAAGTACCTCAGGACCATAGTAGGCAATAGTTGTCCAGTTTCCAAACAAGGGGAATGCTGGGAAGTCAAAGGTTTCTGCGATGAATCCCGTTGCCGACCCCTGGAAGGTTTTCTGCTCCACAATGATCCCCTGGGGATTCTGAAACAGGAGACAAATGTCAACTTAACAGCTCAACTGTGTTGGTAGAAAACATTCCAGATCAAAATTGAACTGTAACACCCTTAGTTTCACATCACACATATATGTAGATTCATTTAGTCTCGGTCTCTGGATAAAGTCAGAACCTTGGACACAGAATGAAAGTATTGATTGAAGACAGACTTACCAAAATTTCTAGTTTCACCTGAAAAAAAAAGAGAGAAAGTATTTGTTACCATGAGCACTGTCAATTCCAGACTACATACAAAGTGCTTAAGACTTGTGAAGAATTCTTTTTTGGAGCATGTCTTAAAGTGAACAAATTCTGACAGCAAGTATTATCTAAAAGAAATCATGCTATTAGTCTCAGACTTTGGATTAAGTGAGGCTTAATCAGACTTTACTTGCTGCACCTCAAAATAGAGGATGAATAATGATGATGATGATGATGATGATCATCTAAATGGTTAGTTTTTTTTACTGCATATAGGTCCCTCTGTCCACTATACTGACCTTGTAGAAAATTCAAATGAATGAGAAAATACACGTGTCCATTTGATTTTAAAGATTTTTGTTGTTACTCACTGGTTGGCTGGCTGGTGTCATGTCCTGATCCAAAGGCATGATCCTCATCTTTACTGTGATTGACAGCAAGAGAGAAAGAGAGAGGAATGAAGTACTAGTATCAAAATTCAATTTGAGGCCATACATACACAACTACAGTATGTCTTTAACAGAAAAATGTCAGTCTTCAGACCACAAAACTTTCTAAAAAAATCCACAAAGCAAAAAGTAGCTTTCCTTGAGTTTTAAGGAGCAGGTTATCATTATGAATGTTTACCTTTCTGGTTTGGAGTGTATATAGGCTTGTCCGTCTGCACAAAGACATAGCCCTGCTGGAAACTCAGGAGCACTTGTGCCTCCTTCTGGAATGTCAGCTGCGGATCGTCGGACTTGGCCACCACGTAGACGTAGCGCTTGGTGGCCGTGCTCTCGGGCAGGTTGTCGGCATTCACGCGAACTGTCACAAGGCTTGGCTCATCTTCAGGCAAACAAAAATTTATAACATGGTAATTTTAACTTCATATAATGATACTGTTCTTTATGACTAGGATGTCATTTTATTGCATAATCATGCTCAGCTGGGGCTTAACACATTTTTATTTTTTTAGATACCTAGAGAACAACAAGAAAACTAATAATATGCCACGCTTTATCTATGAATGATTTAAATCTATGAATGATTTATAATTTTATATGCTTCTTCTCTCTACATGTGTAAACAAATTTAAAGAAGTTCTGCTATGCCATTTTTAAATGATGACATTACACAGTACATTCTTATGCAAACGTTTCACCCTTCAACTCCCATTCTAGCAAAAAGTATACTTTAAAGTTTAAGGAATGTATACATTCAACTTCACTTCTGTACATCACAGTATCTAATACTAGATTACCCGGCCTTCAACACTATTAAACTGTGGAAGAATGTTACCTTGGTTGACATCAACTTCTGCCTCTGAAAAGGTGGATTTTCTGTCAGGGTAGTCCTGAAGGTAAACCTTCACCCGTACAGGGTTGGGAACGTTGAAGATGTTGACTGACACCGTCTCCTCTGTACCGACTTTCAGGAGGTTCGGTACAGAGATGAAATAAGCTGGCCTAAAAAAGAGAGACATATCTTTAAGGTTAATAATAATAATACTTAATAATAATACGGATATTAAGTCTTAAAATCGTATCATTATAAATAATACTTAACGTAAGTATATAGAGTTACCATTTCCTTAGTTCAATGATTTGAAACGACAGTCAAAACCACTTAACCCCCATTCATCTTTTTATAAGTTTTATAAGTTACCCCCTAGCATTTGAAATGGAACAGCCCTAAGGGTCAAAGGTTAATAGTGGAAATGTGGAAAGTTTACAAAAAGTGGCTGAATAACAATCTGTGGGTTTTACTTTGACATCTATTTTACCTGCTTTATGTTATAAGAGTTTGTGACAACCGCAGACATATTTCATGGAGCAAGGTCTGAGGTTTTATCATTAACATCATAAAACTTCCTTGCATGGAGCAAGGAGCTTGAATGTATTCTGTATTCAAAAGATCATCAAAAATCACTTTAACAATGTCTTGTCATTTTACTTTCAATCTTGTATCTTCTGGCTTGGACGACTTCACAACATCAGGGCGGCTGTGCAGATCAAAGAGTTCTACTGGGAAAGTCCCCGGATCCTCAAGTCAAGTCAAGTCAAGTCATAATTAATGGTTCATAATCTTTTAATAATATGAAGGAGGTTTCACCCTCCCGCCACATCCATTGTCGCCCAGAAGACGACAGGAAGTTACTATTACCTAGAAACCTCTTACCTGCCGATAATCAAGTCCTAGAACGTGACTTGAAGACGGTATTTGTGTGCCAAGGACGGGCTGGAGCTCCATGCTGTTTCCGAGAAGGGGCCAAGTCCCTGATGGACTGTTCCATTGCATAGTGGGGGTGGGGAGAGGTTACGCACAAAAACTAAAACTAAAAGTTTTATTTCTGTCGTCCAATCGGAGACTTGGATGGTAGTAGAGAGTTTAACATTCTATGAATGGTTTGAAGACAACGTCTTGGGATCTACCACTAGTATTTAAGAGTCTTTATCGTGAAAACCGTATCCTGGAAGTTTGCCAAGTTAAAAGATTGGAGTGTAGAAAATGGACAGAAGTTTACATGACATGATTTAGGACAACACTGAGTAAAATTGTGATTCTAGTTCTAGTTCATAGTCTGTAAACTTCCTGGTAGGAATGTCACGCAGACGGAGGTTTTGTTTCAGAATTAGTCAAACAGGTCACAATATATTGTTTTATCAAACCTGGCTTGTGGCATGAACGCGCATGATACACACGTGTAACGTTAGTAATTATCAAATGGACAGTCAGTGATCTTCAAGCAGATGTATTGAACAACAACCGAACCATTTCTCGTACCAATGTCGCACTGAAAATAGTATCTTTACTGCAATTGCATGGTGATGAAATCAACGCGCATATACGGACACCATACATCCCTTACGGTACAAACAAAGACCACTTGAGTCGAGACTGAACTTTGGAAACAACGACAGACCACTTGATAACGGTCAAAACATGGTGCAATGAAACAAAGCATCACCGTGATTGAATAGATACATATGTACATGTAACGTTTCGTGTTTAGTAGCTCAAGGGACACTGTCTTTGATTGTTGATATTTTCCATAAATACATGATATGGTGGCTCTTAATCCTTCTTTAATGCGAACATTTAAATCTGGACTTCGACTCCGTTAACGCCGTATCATGTCATTCGGAAGTTTTTACAACGCAAAGAGATTAACGTTACTAGGACTTACCCCTGTTGGGCGAGCACAGCAGACGACAGGAGACACAGATACACCAAACCACGGATCATCGTGACTCCTTTTCATACGGTTTCTGGCAATGACCGGGACAAAGCACTAGGCGCCTGCTTCGCCTCCAAGTTTCTTGGCTGAAATGTTCAGGCGGAACTTTTCCCTGTGCGTTTTACCCACTCAGCAGTAAGTTAATGGTAAACAGGAAGCTGGGTGACCGTTGGTCTCTGATATTTGTGCTGACTTCGTCGGAACACACCCGGCTGCGTGTGCTGCGTGTGCACTAGTGTACTACCAGGAAACTCCCCGGACCCTAGACACCTAAAGGGAGGACAGTAACCTCCAATCAGATACTGGGAGGAAAGAGAGTGCAACGTCTTCCAACTGTCATGTTTTGTAGACAGATTACCTTCGCCAAGAAGGTTATGTTTTGGGTAGCGTTTGCATGTATGTTTGTTTGTTTGTTTGTATGTATGTAGAAGACCAGCATAACTCCAGAACACCTGGATTTATTGTATTGATATTCGGTATGTTGGTATATGAGACCTGAAAACGATTAGATTGTTACGGTTCTGCAGCGGAACTTTCTGGTTTGATATTTCGAGTTATGGACATGCTGCGTCTATTATTTTTTTTAGTTGTAAACAGCTCTTGATGCCGAGAGTAAGTGGTATAGCTTTGGGCCTCCTAGCGGCTTGTTTTGGAACTGCAGGGCAGGTTTAGTGGCATACATTGAAATGGAATAACTCAAGAAGGTGTTGACGGATTGTCATGATTTTTGGTATGTAGATGGCTTAAGTGATGCTTCATAGAATTACATATTATGTATGCAAATTGGAATCTAATTTACATAATCAATGAGGAAATCGTCTAAGCACACTCTGCTCCATTATATGACCAATTCAACATGTGACATGTGTAAAGTTGCCAAGGGTACCTAATAATTTTGTACCCTTGTATCAAAGATAAAAGCTCCTTGCTTGTATGGATGGAAATATAAAAATCATGTCAAACTAGTACTGGTAATTCAGCTGACATAGAAATGATATCATATCATTTACGAAAGCCATTTACTGGTTGTCACACTCTCGAATATGTAACTTCAAAACGCCTTTAGAGCTTTGGTTCAGTCTTTTGTAAAAACTGTACTCCGTGTCCATGTGATGCATCTTATCTTTAGCGATCGGTTTTTGTCTTATTCCATCATCTGGGTAGTAGTGGTAAGGAATGGGTCTCTTGTTCTCATCCTGACCAAACGGGAAGAAGCCGTACAGAAAGAGCCGGTCACAGAACGTGGTGGCTATGAGGACGGTCGCCATACCAGTGGATGGATGTTTCTTCATGTATCTCTTCCGGGCTATCTTAGAAGCGATCCTAGTTTTAAAGACAGAGAAATATCAAGACGTCAGTTACATCAACCCTTCGTATATTGCACATATATTATCCCATTCCATATATTGCAAATGTCTTATTACCTTTCATAAACGTATTAAACGAAATAACTTCACGTTTGGGACCGCATTATTAGCAGCGACACCTAGCTGCAGTGCAAAATGAACCAGTCTTTATTGCCACCGAAACTTCGGCTCTTGAAAAACTTGTTTTTGTGAATTAAGAACTTTGTCATTTTGTGATTCAATAACCTGATGAAATTATTCACGGAAGTTTTAAATAGATTTGTTCAAAATGCGCTTGACAAAATGCTATACCACTGGTAAACTCTGAGACAGTAAATACGGTTATGTGACTACAATATCGAACTACGTGCAATGACGGAAGTTTCGGGAAAAACACATTTGTGCTACAGAAACTGATCACTTACGGGTTGATTTTCTCTGCACTTGTAAAGCTTGATGCGCTGGTCAACAAGACGAAGGAAACATGATATCGTTGGAAAGCCTTCTTGAGATAAGGTTGGGATTCTCTATTTGCAAGTAGAACTGTACCGGCGATGCCCCTCAAGCGATGTTCGTACATATCCAGACTTCTGTTTTTCAAACGAGAAGATATTTCAAGCCGTTTTGGTGTGTCCATGTTTAAAACTGTCATGTTGGTTTTTCGGCCAACGTCCTTTTCAAATCCTGCGACAGGTGGCAGATCTATTCGTATGACGTAATCTTTGGCATCGATGTCAGCACCGCAGTTGCTGCCCAATACGATGCCGCTGTTTCCAACTACGGCGCATCTCCTATAGTTTCCTATCTTGTGTTTAGATGGAGGGCAATGTTTCTTTGATTTTGTTTTCCCCGTTTTCCGAAGACAGGACACTGGCCACTTTCCCAGCCTAAATTTTCTGTCCGGATGAAGTTTCGATGCAGCATTTCTGTAAGAGAACCGACAACATGGTTGCTTCTACAGGTTTCCTCTTTTAATATCAGAACTTAATATTTCCTGCATATATAGATATAGAACACTGGCATGATCCTTTCAGTAGTAAGTATTCGGCGGTGTTGTTCTCTAGCTTAAGTTCCTGTCACAAATATTGAACAATTGGGATTAGAGAACGAATTGAGGACATACACTCGCGGATGCAAAGTGTCGTACAAGCAATTCAGCTATCTTGTGGTGAAATATGTTGTCGTAGACCTCTTAACGCTTCGCTGAGAATTGTACTACGTACTGAGCATCGTATGACATGATGTATTTGACTGGCCCATGTAAAAGGAGCATGTCAAGATGAGCTTGACAAGCGGGGCACTCACCTTATCCGTCTCAACTCAACGTCTTCAACACTGAATGGTGCCTCAGAGACTTCAGGGAAGACTGGACGCGAAGAATTCCCGTCCGTCGTATTTTTGTCTCGTCTGGCAAGCAGCATCAGATTTGTCAGTCCCCCCTGTCTAAATAAAAGTTTAACAAACATGAGAGTTTAACACGTAACGTTACGTCGATGAAGGTTAGACATTCAGGTAATAAGATACGCCAAAATACACGTTTCTTGCAAATGGAGTAAAATGTTATTTTCCAAAATCCGATCCAGTCGCAAACTACGTTACGTACATGAGTTGGAGGGCATTGTCGAAATAGGTGTCGTGGATTGTCGTATACATATAGATTTCAGTTGTCTTTATGACGGAACATGTCATCGTTTACCCCTCTCCGATGGGCAGTTCCGTCCTAGCGCATAAAATTGAATTATGAGGGTTCTGGCGCAACGAACTGAACTGAATTGAAATTATTAGCAGCTCTTTTCGTACAACAATGAAATGGTCAAACAGTAAACACTATGAAATAATAGGAACGCATGATGTATTATGTACCGAACCTCACCTTGACAGCCACAGTAAGGCATTAGTAATAACCGATAGACAAAGTAAAGTTAAGAAAACAACCAGTCTTCTTCTATGTCGTATTCCTCCTTCTTTGCGCTTGTCGGAAGACGTGTAGTTCTGTGGCCATACAGGAGCTGTTTCCGACGCCATTGTCTTGTCGCAAAGTGCACAATGTCAAAACTGGTTCGACCGGGGACGTACTGTAAATGCATTTAGGTTCGAGGGGATTTAATTTCGTGGTAGCGGGAAAATGGAATGTTCGCGGTGGTTTTTAAGTTCGCGGTAGCGCCATAGACTGCAGTCTCATACTAAACTATAATGGAAAAATGCTCGCGGCGGTTTTAAGAACGCGGTGAAGTGGTCACCCCGAACATAAAACCACCGCGAACATTTCTGCATTTACAGTACTTGGAACCCAATTACCTAGATACCGGAATACACATGGAGGGTGAAATCTACCGAAATACCATGTGCTTTGATGAGTAAGCATGACGAGTGCTATATTTTGGCATGAAATAATGTGTAGCACTACATGATCCAAGGAAGAAGAAATCACCATCAGAAAATACCGATGGACACCCGGCGGCCATGTTTGTTGTCATCGTTACAGATTTTACCTCATGCAAGGATTTTAACCTCCTTGCCTCGTGTAATCCATGAAGTGAACCGTAAAAAATTGTCTCTCAAGCCCCACCTTCGCCACAGCGGTCCAACCAGTCAATTACAAACAGTATTCTACACCTATGGGAAACTGCGTGCTTGGTGGTGAGACTGTACCTGTATAACGTTATAGTCAAACCTGACCAAGAAGACCACTCAGGCACCAATAAAATCTGGTCACTTCTCTTTACTCATGGTCACTACGAACAAGACCTGAATACCATTTAAGGTGTGACCTGAAGACCACCCCAATGTTACACAGGACTTTGGCTCTCTTCAAACACTGGACCACCATTAACGTTCTATCTGAGAGACGGCCTTAATCAAAGCTAGGTACTCATGTTCACCTGAGTGAAGTGAGAAAAGCTGTGTTAAGTGCCTTTCCCAAGGTTGGCATGTCAAGGACTTTGGACCCATCTACGCTGAGGAATATTTGCCTGTCAATAAGTGTCACTGTTAATAATGTCACCTAGCTATATGACAATTAAGGGTTAATGACCCGCCCCGAGGTGTATATGGTGTCATAACGCCTGGTCCTTTGCTA
>NC_049994.1:9863286-9935955 GCF_000003815.2 Branchiostoma floridae | reverse complement strand
ACTCTTCTCTACGCGACTCTTAAATGGTTCAGTTGAGCGAGGCTACATGATAGTATGTGGAATGATACACCTGTTCCTCGATATATATTGTGTCATAACACCTGGTCCTTTGCTATAACCACAGAATAAAACCACAGAGTGAGCGAAGCGAACGAGGTGGTTTTATGATGTGGTTATAGCAAAGGACCAGGCGTTATGACACCATATATACCGAGGAACAGGTGGGTCATTAACCCTATTATCATATAGCCTACTCACACTGACCCATTTAAGAGTAGAGTAGAGTAGAGTAGAGTTTCCGGTTGAGTAGGAGCGACAAATTCCTTTCTAAAACATACACCTTTTATTCAGTACATAAATTTGAACAGTGAATTTGAAAACATAAAACTTGTACGTGAAATATATTTCTGTTCCAAGGCTCGAAATAAGAACAAAGTCGATTCATTATGTTACAAACTGTTGCACGCTCCGTATTTCTCCACTAGCCCATTCTCCAGTTTGTCGAGTTCGTTCGTATCAGGCGCTAAATCTCTGCCGGCTTTCCTGAGGCATTCCGGGATCCCTGTGCTTCACAGCTCTTGAGAATCTTGTTCACTACGAACTCAGACACGACTTCTCCAAAGAAAGGTAGCATTTTGGTCCTCCAGCGCCATGACCGCTACTCAATGGCGGACCGTGGTGTTATTGTCGTCTGAACTTGAATGGGCGGGGTGCAAATAATTTTATTTTCCATTTGCAGTTTAAATTGGACATGACTTGAAATAGATTTTATTGTCTTAAATATTATAGGTAATTCAATGTTGTTTAAAGACGGCAAATGTTTTCTTTGAACAAAGAAACACGCACTACCGATGTTAATAGCCATCCCCCCTGCCATGCCTGTACTTATTCCCCTATCTTGGCAGATGGACGATTCCTGGATATCTCATTCTAATTGGCCAGCGTCCTGTTTGTCTGTCCTTCTGATTGGTTTAAACTTTCAAAAGTTTTTAATGCACACGTGCAATAATCAAAAATTGAATGCACGGCTGTTACGGCGTCATAACCAGCATGAAATGGGGCCTTCTGATTGGCCCACGTCCCCTGGCTATATGATAATATACTTTAAGGTCTACATTTGTGTGTGTGTTTGTCAAAAGCACAACTCAAAAGTCATGGATGGATCTTTATTATGTTTTATTGTTTTTGCTAGTGCATTCTTTTTATTTCTTCTTCCTCCTATCGGGAACTCATCCAAGCTTAGTACTGCCATGAACCAATCAGAACTTAGAATTGCATCAGCAAATTACTAGTAGCTGTTTCAATATGAGCAATTACAGGTTTGCAATTGCAAAACCTGTAATTTTTATTTAATGGCACACAATACTATAGGGCAAGTCTAATGGTATAGTAAAATTATGTTAATGAATCATGACCCGATCCAAAAACCAAGTAGATGTAGGGGCTTTTTTCTACTTGCATACAATACTATAGGGCAAGCCTAATGGTATAGTATTGTGTCGGAGTAGCTTGACAAAAGGCTACAGGTAAAACATTCTGCATTTTTGCAAAAATGATGCCGTTCTGGTGATATATGGTTTGTTGGTAAAATGAAGAAATGATTAAATTATGATCCCACAAGAAACAGCAACATTCTATTTATTTTTCTTTTCGCACTTGTTTTACTATTTTCACAGATGTATCTTACACTTGTTATGCTATTGCCTGGTAGTTTAAATACAAAACTAATTTCCTATTGTCATTTTACGAATCTTAAAAGCACTATGCTTTGAACCCTAAGTCCAAACCTATTTCAGAATAGCATTTGATCTGCCAAATCTTAAGTTGCTCAGCATTCCTCCTAGTGGAAAGGAAGTGTTAGTAACTGTCTCTCTGCTCCCCCCCCCCCCAGAAAATAATTTCATTAGGTAGGTATACTTTTCTTTTACAAGGCCAGTTAATCTTTAAATACCTGCTGATGTTTCGATGCCTGTCAGACATCTTCCTCAGAGCTTCTAACTGAAGTTCTTCTTAGTCACATTTGGGACTGTGTTCTTGCCGCAAAAGCGCCACCTACATTAGCTACAATTCAGTACAAATAGCGATAAGACGCAGAACTCCAGTTAGAAGTTATGAGGAAGATCAAAAGGTCAGCCGGTGAGATTTAACTGGTTGCGTAAAAGAAAGCTCTACCACCCCGTCTCTCTGTCCATTCTAAAGTGTTATGTCTGTTTCTTTGCAGCCTTCTTGACTTTCTTGACTTTTGCAACTCCTGGAGGTGTCTTGAAAGATATCTCAGGGTCCGAGCTGTCCAGGAGAAGTGTGGCTGGCTCCTGTTTTGATGTCTTCACTTCTTCTTCTGACTTAGGAACCTTGGGTGTCACAATGCTGGCTGCTTGGAGTTTGGCCTTTTTGGCCATGTCATCCTGAACAAAGGAAGAACATGAAAATGCATATGAGATAATTACATTCAGGAACAAAAGATCCGTAAATATATTGCAAAACAATATGAAAATTTCAGAATAGGCAGTACCATTTTTTTTCCAATGGTTACTTCAAAATGGTGTTTTCTGAAAATCATAATGGCTAATAACTTTTGACATATTTGACAAATCTGGAGACAGCAAGACATTTTTACAATTCATGATGGAATCTTTACTTACATAACCGCTGAAGTCGTAGTTAAGACCCAAGGCTGCATACTTTCTCTTCCTGCCAAGATTTTTGGATGCAAGACGCATCGCTGACTGAAGCGTTGCGGCAGCATCCTAATGAAAACAAAGAAAACTTAGTTAAAAGATATGCAATAACAGCTAAGGGCAATAATGTGTGTAACCTTCTCTTACATGTACTATATAGTAGAGTGGCCTCATCCCTCAGCTAACCAACATCTATCGCACCACAGTCATCCCTCAGTGAGACATCTGGAGCTGCATAGTTCAAGTTTCTGAACCTTTATTCAGCCTGTCGGCCAGTGTCTTGTTGTGTGTCGGTTTGAATAAAGTTCCTATATGGGGAACATGCGGCTCCAGCGTCTTTTCTGAAGATGTGGTGTAAGTGTGAACGGTTGGCTTGAGGTTGTCCTTCTCCACATACTCTACTTCTCTTACATGTACATAAGACAAGTGACCTGTCTTTTATAGTAGATACTGCAAATTCATATACTTTTGTGGTGGCTTTCTTTCGCAGTAGGTAAAAATGAGGTTTTTACTGTTTTTCATTTTACCTTGGGCTTGTTGTGTTTCCTTATGGCAGTTGAACGTCTGGTTGGTTTGAGAAACTTTCTGTTCGATCCGTGAAATGTTTTGGGATGCAGTCTTTCAGTTGGAATAAACTCACCTGAAGAAGAAAATAAACAAACAAGTGCAATGTAAACAAGTAAAAAGACAGCATTTCCTCTCACTCATCACTTAGTATATAACATTGTAACAATGTTGGAGCAACAATTGCTGATACATTTCACTGAAGTCTGAGTGAAGAGCAAGTCTTCCACTGGTCGTGACAGAGAGGACATATGCTACAGTATTTACAGGTTCATCGTACCTAGCTCTTTTTGACAAGCATGATGAACAGTGGACATTTAATGTCCCGTCATAAGGACTAAACACCTTTATGCAAGCATGCATGTCGGGTGAGCAACATAGCTGGAATCAAACTCACAGCTTCTAGTTCTAGAGGCAGTGCCGCTAACCACTGGAGTACGCTACTCTACAAGCAGAGGTTGAGTCGCGTACTAGATATAGTAGTAGTCGGAAAAATTACACCGACGCTCCTCTTACTAAGAGAGACTACTACTATATCTATGCAACTCAACCTCTGCTTGGAGAGTAGACTACACTAGGTACCTAAAACTGAGGAAGGTCCAGAGGCTATGGGCGGAGATGTGCCACATGGGCTTATGTATACAGTATCTTAATAAAAAATGGTACTCACATTTCAGCAGCTTCTCAAACATGAGGTAGTTGTTCATGGTCTCTGCCACCACCTTAGCAACCTCCTCACACTCAAACTCAATGTAGCCATACCCCTTGGGACCGCCTGTCTGAAATATCAACTCATCAGTTAGTGCTGGAAAGGCATATGTTGTATAGTCCTTTATTATAGTATACATTGTACTAAAATAATATTTGAAAAGCTGTCAATGCCTTTTCAGCCACCTTGAGAGGCTAGGACCAAGTGTAACATTATGGAGGAGGATGTTCATTGAGTGCAACAAACCCCAAAGTTGGAAAGTTGGATAAAATGACGGACAACATAACCCGCGGTGGGAAGTGCCCATATTTCCAGACGCCCTTACGGCACAACAAAGTCGTATCCATACATATGGGAATATTACTGTGCAGTGTAATAAGGTAGATTTAACTTAAACTGTAAATAAAGTGACCAAAGATGATGACTTTACTTTTACAACATATCTTTTAATAATAATCTAATGAAAAAAAAGAACATTTCACTGTAATACATTGTAAAAGCTACCAAACACCTGAATAACCAACATATTGCATCTAAAAGCAATATCATTATGAATACTAATCAGCAAAACCAACCTTTTTGCTCCTTGCCAGCCGTACTCTTGACACCGTGCCAAACTGAGAGAAGAACCTCTTGACTTGTGGTTCAAAGAAGCCATGAGGAATATGGCCAACAAACACTGCACCTGGGCGCAGGACTTCAGCCTGAAACACAGAGTACCACAACTGATCACAGACTCTGTTATTTGTAAACTACTGTAAATGCAGAAACGTTTGCGGTGGTTTTATGTTCGCGTTTTTTGTGGTGGCCACTTCACCGCGAACGTAAAACCACCCCGAACATTTTTCCATTATAGTATGAGACTACAGACTATGGCGCTACCATGACCACTCCATTTTCCCGCTACTGCAAAAGTAAATCCCATCGAACTTAAATGCATTTAACGCTAGTTCACCTTTATCTGCGGGGTAACCTATATCCTACATCAAGCCGATGGGTGGTAGTTTTAGACTTCAATATACTGAAAATATTGCAATTTGAAAGCAATGTCCGTCGACGTGATATCCCCAAATACTAGTACCCTTTTTTTTAAAGCAAAGGATATAGGTTACCCAACGGATAAAGGTGAACTAGCGTTACAGTATAAGCTTGATGAGAAGAGCACCCCCCTCCCCCATGCCCCAACACACAAAATATTTTATGACACCAAGCCACCCACCCCCCACCCTGACACAACAACACAAAGTTGCTTCTATCATAGCGTAGCACATACAAATCTCTGGGTCATGTTCGCACTCACAAACTAAACATTCAGTTGGCCACATGTAACTTAAGCTTGTAAGCATGTCCACATATAAAACGTGTTGTGTCCGAGCATGGTCTCTTGCAAGCCAGCTGTCATAAAAGCCACGTTGTATGAACAACAACTGCAAAATTCCAACTAAGAAAACTTCAGAACATCCCTTAAGATCTCACCTGTTTTATTTTGCTAATCCTTGCTCGTAATTCCTTCGCTTTGTCTTTCTCGAGAGGCACCAAGTCCGCTTTCGTGTTCCATGTGCTCGTTTTGGACGCCATGATGATGATGATGGGATTTAACTCTGTCCAACAGCTCGACGGAGTTAATGAAAGTAGTCTTTTTTCTTTTTTTACATGTGAAGCCGGTTCACATTGTATTTTGTTGGTGTTTTATAAGATTAAAGAGGTATATCTTTGAGTGCAGATTATCATTTTTCATACAAATGACTCTATGTGGTTGATAAATTAAAGAAACCCGTTGCTATAAATATCCGCGGAGTTCTGCAGTGTCTGCCCTGAGTTCGAGAATGGGTGAAGTGTTCTGGGAACGAGTAGCCTAGTAACCACAGTGTACACTGTGAACAAGATGGCGAAGTTTGTGATCGCAGGTATGAGTTAGTGCTGAAATAGTATTCATTTCTCTGCCCTACACGTTTTTTGTATGTTTTATGTACGTTGTCACAAAAGTCCATAGGAGGCTGGTCTCCTATTTTTAAGTACCTACTGATTTCACTCATTTTCGAGTCGAAAATCGCTCCTTGATATAACGTTATGATTTTAACATGTCGAAAATAAAGTCTCATTTTCCTTCTTTTAAAGGTATTTAGTTCGCGAACATAGAAGCAATACACCTGCTTTACTTTGTCTTTAGTTTTGTATGAACTTGCAATAAAGTCACTATTATCATTATCGTTGATTGCAGGCCAGGCTGACTGCCCCTACTATGCCAAGGTGGAGTTGTTGGCTGACAGCCTACAGTCAAAGCTCCAAGACTTCCATGTACACAAGATAGTCAAGACTCCAGAGGAATGGAAGGTATGAGAAAATAACTGTTTTCTGTGCTCTCAAAATGATGGCAATTCTCACATCTATGTTCTTACTACTATTTACAGCATACAGGCTCTTCTTTGATGTCATAATGATTAAACATTATGACTTTAATACATCAGCGACCATGTTGGTGGATTAAGCAATGGCATCTTTATGTGTTAACATGATATAATCCTGGAGTGGATGACGTGAAATGAAGAGCCTGTATATGAAGTGCAGTTTGTATAAATTAATTTTGAGCTTAATACTGTCTTTACTCATCCTGCACTACTGGTGCAATAAGCTAGGGGGTAGAGTGTTTGCCTTGCCAGAGGGGTGAGGATTCAAAGCCTTGAAAAACATACTGCTTTCTCTTCGCATATGAGAAAGGGTAGGAAAATCCTACTGATTAATTTTGGACAAATATTGCAATTTGGACGAACACTTCTAACCCATTCACAGCTTATACTTTGTGAAAAGCTTCCATCCCATTGTACGGATGATGATGACCCCTGCGGGGGTGTAACGCGTCGTTGAAAATATAAGTATCTTGAGATTTAAAAAAAAATCTTCAGACTTTTGTAGATAGTAGTCAGTGTGGCCCAATACACAGAAAGGTGTGGGCAGGATTTTAACTTAAGCCTAACGACAGTGCTATTTCCCCCAGCCCTGGCTACAGCAGCTGTGTGCAGACAATGGCTGGACCCACGGCAGATCACCCATCATCTGGAGGGAACTGGTGGACCGGGGAGGGAAGGGCCTCCTCATTGGTGGACACAACGACTTCATGGAGTATGCAAGGGTAAGAGCATGAAGACTTATCTACATGTTTATATATACTTGACCTTCAATGCGACAAGATGTGCAAGTAAAGTCTAATGTGCAATACAATGTAATTATTACCAAAACCTAGAAGTGCAATAGTCTATATGAAGTATGCACAAAATCAGCAACTATGTGGAATATCACATATACTGATATGCTAGCAGTTTGTGAATGCAGGATATAGCCACAGCAGACAAAACCTTCAGAAATAGGTAGGTTTTTTCCCAACTAACTGATACCTCACCTAAATGGACTTAAAAAAAGTATTTGGTGGGCTTGCCTGTGTAGCTGTCCCTACATGCAGTATTGTTACTCATTTTCAGTACTTCCTCCATATGACTGGGAGGGTTGCAAAGCAGCCTGGGTAAGGGGGTAAAGTCTGCTATCTCTGATTGCTATGCTTGTCTTGTGTTAACTTCACAGTCCTACTATGGCATGACGTCAGGCATGCTGAGTGAGATGATGAAGAACATCGCGGCAGAGAACCTTGCCGTGACGCAGGAGCTACGAGAGGAGGAAGAAACCATCAGGAGACAGAGCAAACCGCTTCACGTCTGCGTCATCAACGCAGCACGATCTCCCGCCTACCACGTACTGCCGTCTCTCGTGAATGGCGAGATACTACGCGAGGAGGAAATAGCCTTGCACTTACACGATTCAGAAGAGAACCTGGAGAAACTGAAAGGCTTGGAGATGGAGGTTTTTGACCTCTCCTTCCCGTTCTTGAAAGAGATATCCGTAACAACCGACCTCCCCACGGCATTCCAGAACGCACACATCGCCATCGTACTGGATGATTTTGACCAAGGTGGAAAGGAAGATGCTATTGGCGATATGGAGACTAAAGTGTCATTCTACAAACGTGTTGCAGAAGCAATCAACCAAACCGCAAGCAAAGACATCCGAGTACTTGTAGCTGGTACAGGGCCTCTGAACTCCTTGGTCAGTATCCTTATTGACCACACCCCCTCAATCCCGAGACAGAACATTGCAGCTGTGGCACAGGTGAAAGAGCGGCAAGCAAAGTCTCTGCTTGCAAAGCGGCTCACGGTTAATTCTGCAGGAGTTTGTGATGTCATTGTGTGGGGAAACGTTGGAGGCACCACGTACACAGATGTGTCGCGAGCAAGAGTGCATGGCTATGATGGAGCTATCTGGGGACCACCAAGGTAAGACTGGCTCATCAAAGTACTGTAAGTGCATATGCATTGCTTGTATGTTCGCAAACTCAATACCTCTGCAAACTTTTGTTGTCTGACTGTTTTTACGTGCTTCATGTATGTACTATGTTATTGTGTGGTTTTCTGGTGTGTTTGGG
Source organism: Branchiostoma floridae (assembly GCF_000003815.2). Classification (NCBI taxonomy): domain Eukaryota; kingdom Metazoa; phylum Chordata; class Leptocardii; order Amphioxiformes; family Branchiostomatidae; genus Branchiostoma; species Branchiostoma floridae. The sequence continues at coordinate 9,927,533 of NC_049994.1, read as the reverse complement.
GCAACTGTTCAATCTCTCTGTAGCAGCCTTGCTGAGTCACAAGTACAGTCGGTGGTTCTGATTGGCACCTGTGTTTCCATTACTTGAGCAGTATGTGACAATACATTCACAGTATAGAACCAGGGATGCCATCTTTTGTGAGAGCATTGATCAAGTACCCCTGAACCATGAATCTCACATCTAATGTTGTGTTATTATCTTCATCATTTGCTATCCACAGAACAATTTGTAACACTGTTCACATTTCACAGCTACTCCTGTTCAGTATCAGAGATGGTTCACGATAACAAGTGGCTGGAGGGAGAGTTCCTAGAGCAGCTGCAGAGTCGCTCCCACACCATCCAGGATTCCCTGCAGCACTCCGCAGACCTGTCCATGGCTGCTGCCATCTCCAGCACCCTCAGCTACTGGTGGAACGGATCACCTGAGGGGCAGCTCTTCTCTCTGGCTGTGTGCTCCGAAGGTGAGCCATCAAAATGTCCAAGAGCTACTTTTAGAGAAGATACTTATTTTAGATGGTGACGGAAAACCAGCAGGGTATGGGAGAGACATCATGTTTTGACATCTGTGATTGACAGATGTCAGTTTGAACTGTGGTTGACAGATATCTAATTTGAGCTGTGATTGACAAATTTCAAGTTTGATCTGTGACTGACAGACATCAAGTGAGATGTGTGATTGACAGATGTCAAGTTTGAATTGTGACTGACAAGACATCAATTTTCAGCTGTGATTGACAAATTTTCAAGTTAAAGCTGTGACTGACAGATATCAAGTTTGAACTGTGATTGACAGATGTTCCTTCTTATGATTGACAGGTTTCTATAACATCCCAGAGGGTGTAGTCTTCTCCTTTCCCGTCATGTTCCACAAAGGCTCATGGGAGGTCGTACAGGACATCGACATGAACGAGGATATGAGGGTCATGCTGTCCAGTATCACAGCACAACTTGTGGAGGTGAGTTATAGGTTTAATATCAGGAAAACCACATACTTCTACAAACTATTACCTGTACATAGTAATCATTCCAACAACTGTTGCACTTTACACTATAGGCCGATCTTATGACCTGCCTACATCCGTCAAAACTGGGTAACATCCACTATTTTTGGTCAGATACAAAGAAAGCCCTTCAGTCACTGACAACAGTGGATGCCCTGACTGTTAACAAATTCTAATCACTTGCTTCTGTAGCTTTTGTATTGTGTAAAATATGTCTATCACTAGTGCACTTGGATGTCTTAACCTTTATCATTGGCTCATTGATTTGTTCTATAGGAAAAGGATCTCCTCTTACACCCGACCAACGCTAACCACGAGAAGTTGCTGAAGGTGTTTGGTGTGACCACTGACATTTCAACGCCTTCCTCCGTCAAACTGGATAAAATCATGGAGGAGACGGAAAAGTCTTCATCTGAGGAGACGCCTGAGGCTGCCGCTGCAGCTGTTAGTACTGGGGATGAGACCGCGCCGAGTTAATTCATATGTAAAGACTATGAAAACAATTCTTTTCTTGTAAAAACATCATGGATTGTGCTTTCTCAATGTAAATATGATTGTAGGGACATCAATGCAAGAGGGCATTTATTTGAACAGGAAATTGAAATAAGTTGCCCACATCTTACAGCAAAGGGGCAGACAACAAGGAAGGAAGAAGGTTATGTTTGAGAAATTTTGTAAATTGTATAAATGAAGACTGGTTAAGCACTTTGCAGCTGCAAGATCTATTTTTGAGTCAATGAGTGAAGTTACAGAGTGTTACATTTACATAATTGATGAAAATATTTCACATGTTCCATTGAGAACAACTTCAAGGCTACTTTTGTAGAATCTTGTATACCAGATCTAGTGGTACAAATGTGGTCATATTGGTATGCACCAACAATTCATCCAGCAATCTTTTTTGTTTGTGCCAGATTTTGTTCTTGAAATAAAATATCACCAAGCTTAACTTTAGTTTATGAAGTTTCCTGAAAACTCCTGAAGTTTGCAGAAAGAGTACTGCACAATGAATTGTTCTCTTGTCATACATGTTATGTAGTGGTACAGACATACTTGTATTGCTATTGCATACTGTTGGACACAATGACATCACAACATGACAACTATGTGTATATAAATATATCATAGCACCAGAAACATACAAAGAAACATAAGCCCGTCAGGCATTCTGATTGAAAAAAAAGTTGAATATCGACTTTAAAAGTTTGTTAGAGATTATAGATTTCTTGTATCTTGAGTTGATGTGGATTTTGTTAATTAGTAGAACTCGGAAAAAAAATCCAAAAAGACAGCTTGGAATGTATCCTATTCTTGCTCCAATTTGCTCCAACAAATGCTTCCACACATAATAGTACACACTGAGATGTTTGGCCCTTACCTCCTGTATTAGTTTTAAATAAAAACCATTTGCTGGCATTTCGGAGAAGAAATATTTCTCAGTAACAGTGTCACTTCAGACTTCAAATGTCTGTTGAAAGCCTTTTACCATTATACTGTTATGAGGACGATGTGACAGGGCAAACAGAGCTACAATATGATGGATAACAGGCTGGTATGTTGCACCTACCCTGTTGGGTACATCACATAACAAAAAATACTCTGGCTTACTTCACGAAACATTTTACTACAGTACAAGTAACAAATACAGTAACAGCTAAGAGGGTACAGCACATGTACCACTGGAATGACACAGGAGTCATCTAATGACTTTAGGTTGTCTCAGGTTGCCCAGAACTTCAGCTGCACTCACGTAGGCTGTCGCTGGCAACAGATCATCCCTGTGGTCTGCCAAGTACCTGTGGGCCAAATTCATGAAGACATTGACACATTGGTTTTATTTAAGATTTAAAAAAAAAACCTTAACTGGAAAAACATGATAATGAAGCCTGAGGACCAGGTTTGTGCTTTGGTGCACCAAGTTTTATGGTGTGAATACCCAGACAAATTTTCCTGTGGCATAAGATAGTATCATACATGTACATGTAAGCTTGGGAAGGAGTTTAGCCAGCAGAGGAGTTTCATTGGCCACAGCTTCGCTGCTAGCCAAACTCCTTCCCAAGCTTATGATACTATTTCATGCCACAGCAAGATCTGCTTGGAGATTAGTGAATACAGTCATATTCAACTTTTCCTCCCTCCCTCTAGCTTTATGATGTCCTCTTGTGATATTTGTACTTTCAAAAACCCAAGAACCAAGAAATTGAATTGGCATAGCCTAACTGAATGATATGTCATCTGATTTATGGACTCTTTCCAGATATGACAAAGCACATGAAATGTGGTGAAAACACACAAGTTGTTGAAGATAAAGTGCTCATCATCAAACTGAAATTTGCCAACACTTATATTGTAAAACATGAAACTCCAACTGATAAATGACACAAGCATAACATAACAAGGTATGTTTAATATCGAAGACAACTATGAGACTTACTTCAGGAACAGTTGCAAATGGTAACACAATATCTTAGACTTGACTTCAGGTAGGTGCATCTTGCCAAGTAACTCTGGAAGTTTCACTGAAATAAACACATGCACACGTGTCATGAATTAGTGTAACATGCAAACTTTTCAGGTCAACCATAACCCACAACCTCATCAAAAGTTAGTTAAAACCTTTTTGAGTATGTCAGTATATGGGGGCAGTACCCATTTCTTTTTCAATAGCCCATGGGCCACACAGGCCACTTCATTAGGAGGCTAATCCACTGGCAGTGGGTGTGTCTAACTCCCATACTCTTTCTCATAAGCAGGCTTTCAGCTAGGATTTTATCATAGGGGTCCAAATTTCTTGTGAGTGGCAGTAAGTAATATAGGCGCGACAATTTTAGGGGGGTCAGGGGGCATCTACCTTCCATGGTGCAGAGTTTTCAAGAATTTCAAGTTAAAATGTTGCATTCTAAGGTATCATGAGGGCCAAAATTACTGTCAGAGAGGTCACAATAGAAGACTGTGACCACAAATGACCTAGTGGTATCCTCGGTCAGAGGATCTACTCCCCAGTGTAAGGGCATCTAGTGTGTCCAATTTCTTTCTATTTTAGGAAAAGTGCGTCCAGATGATGCAATGACGCATGCCTTGCTAAGAACCTGCTAATAGGTGCTAGGCAGAAAAGGCAGTAATGTACGTACCATTTTGAAGGTCTTTGGAAATTGAACCCCAGACCTTCCCAATGAGGTAAGCCATTGCACCTATAATTCTTGTTACTTACCAAACAACCTCAGGAGATGCTGAGCTCCATAGATTAGCGATGGAGGGTTCTGTCCATCCTGACTGAAATCATCCGGGAGGAGTTTACACATTGCTTCATCCAGCAAAGCCTTATGTTGTACTTTCACCTCTGCCGCGGCAGTGTCTACACTAGAAAGTTTGTCGGAGACGTCCATGGCCGTTGCAGGCTCCCCAGGGGGAGGGGGAGGGGCGGGGATGAGGGGTGGCGGGGACGGAGTCTGAGTCTCGGCCTGTCTCACGGCCGCCGGCAGCGGTTGGGCGTGGCTGATGCTGGAATGACGACGCTTACGCTGCGTGGGAGGGAGAGACAAGGCGGGCTCCTGATCCATGGAAAACCGGCGCGAACGGCGAAGACTCAAACCGTCTGATTTGGAGGCCAATGCCTGACCTGGACTGAACTTCACGGCAGAATCTCGGAGCGGATACGGTTCGTGGGACTTCTGGGCCTCGTGACAGATGGGGGAACGGCTGGCTGACCGGGTCACTCGTATCTTGGGAGGTGGGGGGGTGGCAGCCTGGTCTGCTCTGTACAACAGCAAAGGACAATCAAAGGTGTTAGTGTTACTACGTACGTTTTTAGCATGGAGCACAATCCTATCCATGATATAAAAAATGAAGATGCGAGAATAGGCCACTGTCCCTGCAAGTTTAATAGCCTGAGGATCAAAATACTAAGTCCCAATACAACAAATCCTTTTTGTAAGGTAAATCTTACCTGTCTATCATTGTGTGATGAAAAAATTAAGAGAGGTTTGAACATAATCTTTAATGACATATATGTGGTATGAGGGATGAGGTAAGTGTTAGTGTAAGATAGTAGAAAGCTGTATGTACGTACTCTGTCTGTCCCACTGGTGGTGTGAGAGGAATGAAGGTACTGGTGGCCATCTGTGTGTGCTGGACCTCCTCATCCTGGTACAGCAGTGTGAGTGGCAGGATGAAGTCGAACATGATGCGCACGCCGTCCACAACTTCTTTCACCAGATCCACACTGTAGTACAGCAAACACAAAACACACTCTATATCATGCTGTAGGTAAACCCGCCTGTCACACATAGCCAACCATAGCCTCCCGCCCTTATCCAGAACATGGTTGGGAATTTATTTGTAATTTGAAAATACAAATCACCCCTTCCACATTTGTGGAAAGAGTGATGTGCTGGAACTACCTACTCTCAGATCTAATTCTGTAAATATCAATGCCATTCTGGCTGCCTTCCCTATATGTCTGCAATGTTGGTATATCAATAAATAATTGAAAAAATGGAATCGAAAGAATTGTGATTTGAAGTTAGCTGGCGAGGTTGCCTTCTAGTCTAAAAGCCATCTGTGCCAGTTGACTATAAATTTACTCAGGACAGTAAATCTTCCTAACCATATCCATTACAATTTTGGTCCAAAAGGTTCAACCTTAGCTAGGAGTAGGATAAACAGTAAGGGAGTTCCCTACTTGCGTTCTGGAGGCGGTACCCTGGTGGAGTGGACGTTGGAAGGCGTGGGAAACTTGGCCGCGAAGGGCTGGGCAGCTCTGGACAGCTGGTGGTGGAGTCTGTCCGACACGGACGTTCCCTTCGCAGCGAAGAACCGCAGATAGTTCTCCAGGATTGTGATCACGTTGGGCTGGCAGGGTAACTGGACCAACTACAGGAACATGAACAATTACACCACTATTGTGTGAATCTCATTATGCTAGATTATACATCCTCTCATGTAAGGCCCACTGCTTGTATATGTCAGTCAAGCAACAGCAATTTACATTTCAATTTCTTTTATTTCACCAGGTTAAAAACCACACTCAGACTCTGACATACTGGGCTGAAATCTGTCCTTCTAGCTCTATTTACACTGGCCAATTGTCACCAGCCAATCATGTCTGTACCTATGATCAAGAAGCGAGTTGATTGGCCAGTAACTTTCCCTCCAACAACTGGAGGGGGAATATATGATGGCCCCATGCAAAAGCAGCCAAAGGACTGATCATAGGATGTTACGCAAGGGCCCTTGCTTGACACTTGTAAATAAGTAACAGGCCTGGTGTGTGATAGGATGAGATTACAATAATAGCAAAACAGTTACAGCAAATGTACGTTACAACCCATACTTTTACATACATTGTATATTGTTTTTCTTTTCCTAAAATTTAGCTACCACAATTCATTTTTGAGAAATATTACATACTTGTACTAGTAATAGTAAGGATTTTACTAATAGACTTCAGGGCTAGTACAGCACTGTATCATTGTTGAATGGTGATAGACATCAATCAGAAAGTTTCAAAATATTCTAGTAACTGGAAGAAGTATAGTACCTTTCCTCTCTTGCATATCATGATGTGATCTTCCTCCAGCCTGTCCTTCAGCACAACAGGAATGTCCACAGGAATTTCTGTAGGTTCTTCCTCAGACTCTGCAGTGCTGGGCTACAGGAATGGTAGAGATGTGAAATTCTTATACTAATTCATTTTAAAGTACTTGTTTCAAGTTCACAGTTGAATCAGTTCTGTAGTGCTGTTACAATACTTCAGAAAGGTAAGTTCCAAGTGTCATGAATTCAGACATGGTGAACAGCAGAAACCACAAGAGTAAAAATTCTGTGAACATTTCATTAGCATCATTTCAAGATATACAATAGCATACAAAACCATTTCTTACAAGCAATGTATATATTCAGAATCTTCATAATCTTTCTTTCTATCAACTATATTTTACTACTCTTAAGACAAAACTTTTCAATTCTACTGCTATAGTCCCTTTTCAGTAAAACCCACCACTGACTTGGCCTTGTTTTATAGTAATGGTGATATAGGGTTGCATTCTTGGCCAGAGGAAACAAAGACAGAAATGAGAAGGACGTCTTACCCCTTCTACATCAGACAGATCCTTCTCTGAGGCTGTTGTGAAGGACTCTGATGTTGTACTGGTGTTGTCTGGAAGAACCTGGGAGGCTGAAACACAGAAGATCACACAGTCAAGCTGGAATCTATGCTTTCTTAACTGTGCAATAATCAATAGAATTTCATTTTATTAGACCAAAAATCAAAACTAATGAAATAGAGATGGGTTAAAATGACACTGAATAGGACATCTTCTCTTGATTTCTCTTCCTCACTTGTTCAAGATCACAGAATGTTTTTTTCTTATCCAAAACACTGTGTTATGCTAAAACACATTTCCCACCCTGTTCCGGGCCGGGCTGTTTGCAAAACCAAAAAACTAAATTTAATAAAATGTTTATTTACATAGACTTTTACTCTTCAATTGCCAAAACTACCTGGCCAGCCAGATTGGAAATGTTGGCAAAATCAGTTAGCATTAACATTTATGAGCAGTCCTAAAGTTTTCTTTTTCCCTCAACTCACATCCAGCTGATCTCCTCTTTGCCTGACGGATCTTCTCTCTCCTCCTCTGCTCTTCTTCCTGCTCAATTTCCCGCAAAACTTCCGTCTCCACGCCTGGAAGACGGCAGCGCTTACCCTGCTTTGCTCTTTTTGCCTTCTTTCTGTAAGGAAGAAACGATACAAATGTATTTCAAGCTATGCAGGCAACAAGTCGGTAATAAATTCTACTAGTGGCACTGTGGCAGTTTACTCTAAAATTACAAATTGTACTAACCTGTGCAGGACAGGTGTAATTGTCCTTGCATCCCTCGTTGTCAGGCAGAGAATGACTTCAGGTGTATCTGAGCTTGACACCCCCATGTGCCTCACTTGGTAGCTCCCAAAGTTCAAAGGTCACCGGTTACCCATGGTTCCTCGCGGCGCATGCGCACCAGTCTACTGTTTGCAGAACTCCTGGCAGAAGTAGTGTTGGGAGGGACTTCACAGGAACATGTAGAATTCCGCCTCTCTCCGGGTGGGCGTCTGCCTGACAACGAGGGATGCAAGGACAATTACACCTGTCCTGCACAGGTTAGTACAATTTGTAATTGTCTCCTGCATCCCCTCTGTTGTCAGTCAGAGAATGACTTCAGGTGACTTCGTAGCCTGAGGCCAGGATCTTACGGCCAAAGTTGCAAGACTTGACAGGTTTCCTGTAGAACTTCTCGAACGTAGATGAAGTAGACCAGTTTGCCATTTTCATTATGTCCTTGGCTGAAACTCCCTTTAACGCCGCAGCTGAGACAGCTGCACTCCTTGTTGAGTGGCCCGTAAACTTGTTAGTGTCCACCCCCGCCTCCTGGAGGACTAACTTTAGCCACCGGGCAATGGTGGTAGAGCCAACCGCTTGATGAGGTTCCACCATTGCCCGAAACAAAAAACTGTCACACAAACGAAAACTTCTAGTTCTAGAAACATATTCCTTCAAATAGAAGACAGGACAAATTCTTTTGTCCCGTGGAAAACTAGGTAGAACAATGTCATGTGTCACTCTGCCAGGCCTAGAAGTCTTTGATAACCTGTTAATGGTGAAACATACTCCATCCGAGGTCTTCTTCTTGTATCTAACATCCAGCAAGGAGAGGGATTGTTCCCTGCCTGCAGACACCAATGCTATCAGCATAACCAATTTCAAAGTAAGTTGCTTGAGCGACAAAGTTCTTGCCGGTGACCAGGACTTTAATAAACTTAGAACTCTACTCACGTCCCAAGTATACTGATACTTCGGTAAGGCTGGTCGTAGTTCAAACACTCCTTTCATGAATCTTTTCACTAAAGCATGAGAACCTAAAGGTAGACCTTCCACCGGAAGGTGAGTTGTTGAAATGGCGGACCTATAAACATTCAAGGTCCTATATTGTAGACCCTTGTCAAATAAGGACAGCAAAAAATCTAGAACTTCACTCACAGGTGCTGAAACCGGATCAATGTTCCTTTCACCACACCAGCTGTTCCACTTTTCCCAGGCTGCTGTGTAGAGCTTCTGTGTGCCTGGTCTCCAGGAGGCCAGTAATATCTTACTGACTCCCGGCGAAATGCCGTACTCAGAATGTTGTCTCCGCAAACATGCCATGCGGCTAGACGAAGCTTGTCCCCCTCTGGGTGCGCTCTGCCGGACTCCGGCTGCGTGAGAAGGTGCTTGTGACGAGGTAACAGAACTGGTTCCTCGACCAACATCTCTAGAAGAACTGGATACCAGCAAGCTGTTTCCCACACCGGAGCTATGAGAAGCAGATGAGCCTCGTCTAACTGGACTTTCCTGAGTGTCCGTGCGACCAGAAGGAAAGGAGGGAAGGCATACGGCAGTTCCCACCTGCTCCAGCTCACCGTGAAGGCGTCCGTCCCCACTGCTTCTGGCTCTGGGTGCCAGGAAACGTACTGAGGTAGCTGACGGTTGGTTCGGGACGCGAACAGATCCACCCCCTTGGAGAGTAGTGGAAACTTCGCCTGCAGACTCAGGAACGTATGCCGGTCCAGAGTCCATTCTGTGGCCACGAAGAAATGTCGAGAACTGAAGTCCGCTCGCACATTCTCCTTGCCTGGGATGTGCACTGCTGAAATGGACAGGTTCCTGTCTGTGCACCACTGCCACAGATCCAAGGTCACGTTCAGCAAGTCTAGAGACCTTGTGCCTCCCAGATGATTTAGATATGCCACCACCGTAGAGTTGTCGGAGCGAACTCTGATGTGTCCGCTTTCCATGTCTCTGCAGAAAGCCTGAACTGCCATGGATGCAGCCTGCAGTTCCAACACGTTTATGTGTGCTGTCTTCTCCTCTGCAGACCAGCGACCTCCTGTGTGGATGCCGTTGCAGAATCCGCCCCATCCGACAGTAGACGCATCTGTCTCCACAACCATGTCCGCTGTGGGCAAAAGGATTGGACGGCTGTTGTGGTCTGGAAGAAGATCTCTCCACCACCTTAAGTCTTCTCGCGCTGCCTCTGTCAGCGGCACTGGATGCCCCCAGTCTCCTCTTGTCACTCGGAGAACTGTGATGAGCAGGCGTTGAAGACTTCTGAAGTGAAGTGGAGCGTGCCAAACTGACCCTGTTGTGGCTTGCAGCTTCCCTATCAGACTCGCCAACTCTCTCGCTGAGACGGGCACGACTGCAGACAGGGTAGTGTCCGCCAGCTGTTGTAACTCCCGCAACTTGTTGTCGGGAAGAAAAGTTACCATTCGTGACGAATCTACGCCTGACCCTAGGAAGGTGATGCGTTGTGTTGGCTCCAACACTGACTTCTCTCTGTTCGGAACGAAGCCTAGCTGTGACAGTACTTCCAGCGCTGCCATCAGTGCTTCTCTGCACTCTTCTCTGGATCGGCCAAACATCAGGATGTCGTCCAGGTAGACGATCAGACGGAAACCACGTCTTCTCAGAAGTGCGACGGGCACCTTCAGTACCTTCGTGAACACTCTTGGGGCGCTCGACATCCCAAACGGGACGCAGCGGAACTGGTACAGACGACCTCGCCACTGGAACGTCAGGAATCTGCGGCTGCCCACGTCTACCGGGATGGTGAAATACGCATCTCTCAGGTCGATCTTTCCCATATAATCCCCTGGCTGGATGAGATCTTTCAGAATGGCTAGACTCTCCATCTTGAAGTGTCGAACCTGTAGAAACTTGTTTAGTGGCTTGAGGTTGATAACGGGTCGCAAACCTCCCGTCTTCTTTGGTACTGTGAACAAAGTTGAAACAAACTGGGTGCGGTTGTAGACAACCTCCTCTATCGCACCCTTGGTAAGTAGAGTTCTTACCTCCTCGCTGAGGACTTCCACCTGCTCTGGACTTCTTGGTCTGCAGTGTGGAATTCTCTGTTGTACTGGCGGCGTTGTCGCAAACTCCAACCTGTACCCCGTAACGCATTGTAGAATCCAGGGGTCTGAAGTCACCTGCTTCCACTGCTGCAGGAAGTGGACTAGCCTGCCCCCGTGAAGTAGCTGAGAGTCGTCGGGTACAGGTTGAAGGTCGGTCGAACGCCGAAGTGCTTCTCTTGTCAAGGATGAAACTTCTACTTGTCTGACTTCTTCCCGTCCCCCTGCTTCTGAAAAGACTGGGACGAACTCTTGTTGTAGTACTGGCGAGACCCGCCGTAGTTTGGCCTACTGCTTGCTGTGCTTGAAGTATTTCTCCGTCTCCTCCAACACGTTGTCGTCAGCAACCCAAGGGTGCTTGACGGTCTTGTTCGTCGGGTCGAACGGCTTCCATGCCGACTGCCCGCCCTCCGAGACGTCCGACACACTTTCTTCCTCCGTCTCGACTCGAGCTGGGGACCGCCGGTCATGTCGCCGCCGCCGCTTCCCCGGCGCAGACCCCGTTGGAGACGCAGACCGCCGTTTCTTCGGCTGCGAAAACTGCGACATCATCAGCTCTTGGAGCCCATCTAACTTCTCTGAAAGTAATGAAAAATTATTCTCCAAGGCAGTAATACGTACGCCGCTAGCATCAACCAGCTCCGGCTCTGACGGGATGTCGCCATTATTGTTGCCATCCTTCCTACGCTTTCCGTCACCGCCGCCGTCGCTCTCTTCGCCATTCTTCTCCTCCTCGCTCACTTCGACGGTAGAAGGCAGGTCTACTTCTTCATGAGCGGGAGACTTCGGCGGTTGGTGCACTTCAGCAGCCACCAAAAGACCGCGAACAGCGCTCAATCTCGGCATCGAAGGTGACGAAGAAGGCTGACGACTGTCATGGCGCCCGCCCCGGCGCACATGTCGGCGCATGCTTCTCGGGGAAGCGCCGTCTTCTTCGCGCCGTCTCTCGCTGGAACGCCGCTCCGAGCCTCCTCGGCCGCTTCTAGCGTGTCGCCCAGCAGTTGAAGACTTCGAAGAAGCCCGCGTACGGTTCTTAAAACGCTCCTTGTCGCGTTTAGAACCCATTTTCAGGAGCTGGAAACACCGGGGGTTGACAGAATCGCTCAAAAAATTAGACTGGTGCGCATGCGCCGCGAGGAACCATGGGTAACCGGTGACCTTTGAACTTTGGGAGCTACCAAGTGAGGCACATGGGGGTGTCAAGCTCAGATACACCTGAAGTCATTCTCTGACTGACAACAGAGGGGATGCAGGAGACAATTACTTTGTATACAGTAATCTACCAATAAAATATACTATATGTTTGATGTCATGAATATCACTGGTGGTCTATTACTGAATTATTAGCACCCACTTAAAGCCCTTCTTTCATTGAAAAAAAATCTTTTTGGTTAGAATTAAATTAAGACTGTATCAACAAGCAAAGGCGTGATCCTGGAGAAGACGACAGTGGTACATGTAGTTGAAAATTTGATCCGTGTATCATCAACCTTTGTGTTGGAAGAAAGTATTCTACTATGATAACTACCAACAAAGATGAGCTTCAATGCTAAGCAAAGGCATGGTCATCCCTCATGACTCTGAAGAAGGTGATTGAGGAGAATGTTTGTCTACAGAATTATGAGTTTTGTTCCCTGTAATGCCTGATGGGGACTTGTTGAGAAACCTGCATCACTTTACAGAGGATGAACTGAACTGAACTTCATCAAGACATAACACCCACACAGTGACACAGGCTTTTATGTGTATCAGACTCACATTTTTGCCAGCGCCTCCTTGGCAAGCTGCTTCTGTAGGACTCTGTTCTCTTCACTGTCCTTCACCACATGGTCTTCTGTGGCCCAGCGGTCCCAGCTAGTCAGCAAAAAACACAAATGAAATATGGCAAGATGATAAGGACAATGACTATAATACTTCATAAATTGCCCGATAGGATAAGTGAATTTTAGAAAACCTATTATACCTACATGTAAATGGGTCAACCTGTATAAAACTATAAAGAAAGTGCTGGAGGTTGGTCTTAAGGACAACGACCTGCTGGCCGCCATGCAGGACAGAGATGTCTGGGACAGCATTATTTGTGTCACCTCGTACATGCGAGGATAAACTGAACTGAACTGGTTTGCAGTCTACACTGACCTGCTGTTCCAGCCCTTGAAGTGAATGAGGTACTCTGGAACCTTCCGATTTTTCTCATCTCTGGTTACATCAGCTTCAATGATCTGAAATTCAGGAACAGATGAAAAATAGCTACATAATAGTCAATTGACTTCTAAACATGTTCCAGAGGTACACTTCAGTGTTGCATGCAATAATGTATGGCCGGGGAGGGGGTGTGCTTGTTGCTGTAAAGAACAACATCATAGCAACCCACCACCCAGACCCGGACTGTCCCTGCGAGTTGACTTGGGTCCGGGTCCATCTGGCTAACAGTAAGTCCATCTACATAGGGGCCTACTATCGCCCCCCCTCAGCTGGTCATGATGATTTTGTAGCACTAGAAAGATCAGTGCTGCAAAAGCGGGCTAATAACAACAATGCCCACATCTGGCTAGCAGGTGACTTCAACCTGCCTGATGCGACCTGGAACCCTGAAGCTAATGCCACCGCTTCCAATCCATCCACTCTCACTAGCAATTACATCAGCCTTGCCAATGACTGTGGTCTAGAACAAATGGTCTGTGAACCAACTCGTACTGTGGGGCAAACTTCGAACACCCTGGATCTGTTTCTCACCACAAATTCCACCTTAGTGGAGAGAATCAAAATCTTACCAGGACACAGCGATCATGACATCCCGCTGATTGATGTTCAAGTAAAGCCCCAAACATCAAACTCAAAAGATCGGCTCATATACCTGTGGAGGAAAGCTAACATCGATGCACTCCAGCAGGATATGGCAACATACAGTCGAGAGTTTGCAGACCAGGCTCAGCACAACACTGCCTCAGAAAACTGGGAGCTGTTTAAGGCAGCCGTTAGTGGTGCTGCCAATAAGCATGTCCCCAGGAAAAAAGTGAGGCCACAATCCAACAAACCTTGGATAACACCCCAGATTCGCAAAGCTATGCGTAAGCGGTCTGAACTTTTTTCCAAGGCTAGGAGATCCAACTCCAATGAAGCCTGGGCAAAGTTCAAGAGGTGTAGGAAGGGCGTTAAGCAGAGAGTTAGGAAGGCCCATAGGGATTATGTCTCCAACTACCTGGAGTCTAACATCGAGGATAATCCCAAGGCCTTTTGGAGCTATGTCAAATCCATCAGACAAGACTCTACTGGTACGTCAGCCCTAAGACATCAGGGGGTGCTAACATCTGACCCCAAAGAAAAGGCTGATGCACTGGGGGCCCAGTTTGAGTCAGTGTTTACCAGGGAGGATAAGACCACCGTTCCTACCCTTGGCGAACCCAAAGCTCCAACTATCCCCTCCCTTAACATCACAGTGGAGGGGGTAGCCAAACAGCTCTCCTGTGTTAACCCCAGCAAGGCCACAGGACCAGACGGATTACCACCTCGCCTCCTGAAGACTGTAGCCGAACAAATTGTGCCAATATTACAGGTCATATTCTCCCAGTCAATATCTACGGGAGATGTTCCTGAAGATTGGAGAACAGCTAACATCGCTCCAATCTTCAAAAAGGGGGACAGAACCTTGCCATCAAACTATAGGCCGGTGTCTCTGACATCGGTCTGTGGTAAAGTGCTCGAACACATCGTGCACACTGCACAGCCACATGATGAAACATCTAGACGCTCATGGCATTCTGTCCCCTGCGCAACACGGCTTCAGGAAGGGTCTGTCCTGCGAGAGCCAGCTGGTGCTTACCCTCCAAGACCTGGCCAAGAACATGGACCAGAACAAACAGGTCGATGCCGCGGTGCTTGACTTTAGCAAAGCATTCGATACCGTGCCACACGAACGTCTGCTGAGCAAGCTCGAGCACTATGGTATTTCTGGCCTCCTTCAGTCTTGGCTTAGGGCCTTCCTTACGGAGAGAACCCAGAGGGTTGTCTTTGACGGTGGAACATCTAAAGCTGTCAAGGTCACCTCTGGAGTTCCGCAGGGTACTGTGTTAGGCCCTCTGCTATTCCTGCTCTATATTAACGACCTACCCGATTCCATTGACTCACATGTTCGACTGTTTGCTGACGATTGCTTGATTTATCGAACTATCAGCAAGCCTTCTGACGCACAAGGGCTGCAGTCTGACCTCGATGCGCTAACAGAATGGCAAAATCGTTGGCTCATGTCGTTCAACCCCTCTAAATGTCACATCCTCCATTTCACCCGTAAAAAGCACCCCATCATAACTCAGTACTCCCTCTGTGGAGAAGCCCTTACCGGTGTTAAGTCCCACCCCTATCTTGGAGTACAACTGTCCAACGATTTGCGGTGGGACACCCATATCAACCACGCCACTAGCAAAGCTGGTAAGGTCCTAGGAGTCATTCGGCGCAACTTGACCCATTGTCCATCTAGGGTCAAGGCCACTTGTTATAAAGCGCTGGTACGGCCCCACTTGGAATATAGTGCCATCGTCTGGGACCCGTACACCAACAAAGGGATACAGGCGGTGGAGGCCGTCCAGCGCAGGGCAGCCCGAGTGACCCTAAATGACTACCGGCAGACTAGCAGCGTGACACAAATGCTTTCAGACCTGCAGTGGCGCCCTCTCTCCGAAAGGAGGAGGAACGCCCGCCTCACCTTTTTCTATAAAGTAGTCAACAATAATATTAACATAGACGCCAGCAATATTCTGAAGCCTGCCCAAGGGCGCACCCGGGGTAGTCACGACTTCAAATACCAACACATATTCGCACGCACCGACATTTACAAACACTCTTTTTTCCCACACACAATTCCCGAGTGGAATGCCCTGCCTGGCACGGTTGTAAGCGCTCCCAATGTTGAGCACTTCCGTGCCAGGCAGGCGGCCTGCCCGCCCTAACCCGGGAGCCTCAGCTCCCCCCCCTACTTTTGCCCCTCGCGGGGTCATTTGGGGGTATATATGCAGATGCAGATGCAGATGTCTATGCCGATCGCCATTTAGTGTTTTTAATGGGACTTTCTTGTATGTATGACCAAATAGAGTATACGTCCAAGAGAAGCAGTGCTTGACAATCTCCCCTGGCATTAGAGAACCTACCCTGGGAATCCAGACGGGACGGGTAGCTAGCGAGATTTCTTCGCGAGTTTTGTTCGGGGAGCCATGGCAGCCTGCCCGCCGTACTCACATTAGCGCTCCGGGGAGTTTCAGCCCGGAGGAGTAATCGCTACCCTAGGTAAAGGGCAGGTGGACTTAATCGGGCTTACACTCCCCAGGGCGCTAATAGGAGCTCGGCGGGCATGACTGTCTTGGGCTACCGATAAACTGTCCAAGCTGCCCGACCCCGGATGGCTCCCAGGGTATAGAGAACCTGTCCCATGTTTAAAATTGTGAATCTGGAGTCTCCTCAGAAATACAGTACAAATGTATATGTCAGCATTCCTAGTACAGCATCTCAATCAAGTACCTATGAACAGACTGCATACACATTGTAGACCCACCCCCCACCCCCCAATCTTTTCGCAACACCCCCCACCCTAGCTTTAAGAAATTCATATTTAAAATTATTCAGGCAAGTTTGGTCATTTTAAACAGAATAGAAAAGGCCCGATAGATACTAGGCAACACCCTATATACATCATAAGATGACTACGTCTATACGCATATGTCCACTCAAAATATTACCAATGAAAATCTATGACTAATGTTAGAAATATTGTTTATCTTTCGATGATTGTTTGGTGAGTGGGAGTGTGGGGGAGGGGGGCAGGGAAACACAGACGCCTCACCTTCGCATCATACAGAACTCTGGCTTTTGTAGGATCTGGTTCAAAACACAGAATCCTCTCACCGACCCTGTAATTAAATGTTACACCGCCACGGGAGCCTGACATGGCTCTCCTTCTGTTGTTGTTTTGAGTCCAGGAACGCGCTTCTTTATTTGTGCAGAGAGAAACAGCTGCGATTCACTCACTCTTTGAAGTTTGATTGGGCTCACAGTAAAGCTAGCCGCGTTTTCAGGAAAACCATTCGCATCAAATTTGGGTTCCATTCATGAAAGTATTTTGGACAAATACTACTCTAACTGACTTATGTATTTCATATAAAATATAATAATATCTTTATGCATTGGAAATTAATGACAAATATGACTGTTAAAGAGCAAAAAGTCATTACAGAAACTCCGCGGATAAATACTTCTTGGCTCTACAGAGTAAATGCAAATGGACCATCTGGAGATTGAGGAGAAGTACGCATGCGTGTGACGTCATCGTTCTAATAATAGTCACAGGAAACCGCTACAAGAAAGAAAGTGGCTGAAATCTGGCGCAAGTAGAGGCTCGGAACATGATGGTATGTCTCTTTTTAATACATTTTCACAAATCTTAACGTTTTTTCTTTCCCATCCCAAGGTTGACAAAGGCTTAGGTTGAAGAGATACCGAATTTTGCCGTCGATTTGAAATTTTGGGACGCCGAGATCTCGCTTAGCCGGCCGGCGGTTAGATTTCTGGGAGAGTGGGGAGGGCGATGATCGTGGTGATCATACATCCGTACTTCAAACAACATCCGTACTTCTGGGTGACTAAAAGGCTGGACGTAGCTCTATTCTCCATCTTCTTGACAAACTTTTACGTCTAACACATTACGTTGGATCCATTCTGTGGGTTTGGGAGAAAACGTATAACCTGATCATTCGGACTGGAAAGCAAACAAAAGTGTAAACACAGCAAGAGGTCGCGCGCGTTTGTGACTTATGCCATGTAAGTAACATTCTTTTACAATCTGTACCGTCTTGTACACATAAGACAGTGATCTTTTCCGTTTGTTCTGGTACTCAATAAGCCCGTGGTGCGATCAGAGCTAACTGTAGCGTGTAGGGTTTCATTTGAAAAATTTGTAACGGACGTTATAAAGTGAAAGTGACTAGATGCAAATATGCATAGCGAGCCACACTGTTTGATTGTACATACTAGTAGTACTGCCTAGTCTGCTACGGGGGAGGGGGGCTTTTTTGCCCAAATCTATCCATGACACAACTCCTAAAAGCTGGTTTTTAACAGCTTCCATTCTTGAACTGTCCTGGGAAAGAAATTGGCCAGTGTTTTGCACCTGTAAGGTGTTAAGATGTAGGGGGGTGTCCTGTGATGTGAGCGTGTGTAATTTTGTAATTACGGGGATAGGCCCATTTCCGAATGATGTCATTCCTCGCCTAGCTGGTTCCAAACCACCGTCTTTCCAATTTAGGTTCCTTTGGGCGTAAAATTGCCTCCGTCATTAAGAAAAAGACTTTTATGCATTGTCCGTCTCTCACAAGTGATCATCCCCTTTTTGTATTACTGCCCAGTATCAGTTCTGTTCCAAGTTTTACATTCAACATTCTGGCTCAGGTTTTGTACCCCTTTGCCAACAACGTCATAGAGTTAATTGACTGTAAGAATGTGGGTTGACCCGGTCGTGTTCAGACAACAGTGTATTTAAATGGAGATGACAATTTGTCAAAAAAACGTGAGCAAAATGGCTGCTATAATGAGAACTCGTGGAATGATATCTTACATCTGAATTGGTCAAACAGTACTGTATAGAATGATATCTTAAGTCAAACAGTTTTAGAGTAACATACCAGCCTCCTAACATGATCTTTTAAAGGAAATGGGAACTCGTTGGCTTCCTTGTACATATGCTTATATCATCATTGTGAAAGACAGCTTCAATGGTTAACTTATACCCCACCATAGTCAAAACAAGTCATATCATGATGTATTCTGGCACATTTGCAATCTTAAACCTACTCACTGTCATGGTTTGTGTACTACAGTATAGGTCCTGTAAATTTTGAACTGTTTTCCAGTGTTTTCATTTTCATGGTTTTTGTGACAACCTCTACAAAGCAAATTCATGCTGCTAAAATTATATTTTTCATGTTTATGCATTACTTCTGTGCTGCAGAATTGTTTCGTTTGAACAGCAAATTCAAAACACAGTCACTGAGTGTAAAACTCCTTTTGCCTTATACTGCAAAGTCAGGTCCCAGCAAAATTAGAGGACTTTTCAGTAGCAAGGAGCGACACCAGATGAGCTTCTGTAGATGCATGTTACGTACTGTAACCTTTTCCAGACATCTGACCAAGTTGAGCCCAATCGCCTTTATTCTGGGTCTAGTTTGCCTTCCTGTTGTTTGTTGGTATTGTCTCCTCTTTCTGCACTTAGTAGCAGGTCACTTGCATCTGTGTTTACTTCGGCTGGCTTCTTTGTAGTTCTCTTTTTCCTGTTCTTTGTACTGTTGCCCTTTTCACCTTTAACTAGTACCCTATTTGTGCCCACATGTCTCAACTTAATACATTTATATTGCTTAATGAAGACCTTAATCTCGGTAAACTGCATGCTGGTAGCCGAGGGCATCAGTGGTTAATGCAACCGCCACAGACAGACTTTGAACCACTGTTGTCAGTGAGACTGTGCTGCTCACGAATCTTGCACCTGTCGAGGTCAGGGTTGGAGGTCCCATACACAGTGCAGGGCTCGAAATTCATTTTTGGGATTAGGTGCACTGGTGCACCCAGCTTAAAAAATTGGGTGCACCAAAAAAATTTTGGGTGCACCACTTAAATTTAAGTAGAATGTCAAAATAACCTAAAAACAAAACTTAGTTACAAGCTATCAACTTCTTAAACAAGTAACATGACAGACATTTTAATATCTTTCTAACACTTAGATGTCTAGAATATGATGTATACTAGTATACTTGATATCTTTCCATACATAAACCTAAGAAAATATTTGGGTGCACCCTGTGCACCCACTGAAAAAGATTGGGTGCACAGTTCCAATTTTGGGTGCACCTGGGTGCACATGCACCCAGTATTTCGAGCCCTGCAGTGTCACAGGAGGCCGAGGGGAGGGTGCGCTGTTTCAAGGGTCATATGATAGTGTGTGACAGGTTTGTTACCCACCCTTTATAAAAGCTATATACTATAGGCCAGAGAAGTGCAAAACTTTTTTTTAACTCTATGACAAATTTGGTGTTATAATGAGTTATTGAGGAAAATTCAATGTTCATGTTGGCCAAGTATAGGTACATTTTCTATTACTGATGGAAAACAATGGATGCTGTTTGAAACATCTAATAAATTCTATTCTTATATCCAGCAGTAAAGACTGATTTTGATACATATGTTTGTATGTATGTAGTATAATTCCTATTCCGGAAAAACTGCTCTTCTAGAATTATCTAATTTACTAAACATCACTTTTGGGGGTTGTACACTAAATTACCCTTAAATTTGGTTCCATCCACTTGTGGGTCTGGGTCTTCACAGACAATTCTTCAAAATTACCAGCTAAAATGTATGGCAACCTGCAATTTAGCAGGTAAGGGACCATTTTGTTCCCTTCTGGTATTTGATCGTTATTTTTGATGGATGGAGCAAAGTGAGTTTGCACACTGATGAAATCCAAAGGTTGTTTGCTTCAGATGTGAAGGTTAATCGATACAGGCATGCTATTTTTGTGGGGAGATCGTTACACCTTCAACCCAATTGTTAACAATATCTGTTTGCCTGTCTCATTGATTTTTAGCTTCTGATTAGAATAGATGTGATATAAAGCAGAACTCAAAATTCAATATTTTGGAAATTGGTGCATGAATGAAAAAATAATTGGATGCACAACAAGTATGTAAGCAAAGCCATATTCCATTTCTTCATCATAGCTTAAATGTGATATTCTATAAGTAACTTCAAAATTTCTTAACACGTAATACAACATAGGATATATAATTTTTTCTGATGCCTAAATGTCAACTTAAGTTACAGCACATACCTAAGCCTGCACAAATATCTACTAGTAGGTGCGCCTATAGTTTGAAGGCATTCAGCATAATTTACGCACCCAGTATTTTACATCCTGAAAAGAAGGGTCCGCAATTTTACTTGCAGTCAGGGTTCAGCAAGAACTGAAGGCTTGTTAATCCATATCTTATCAGCCAATGCAAATATTGACATGAGAAGTTACTGTTAGTGTGATAAGTGTTGATCAGAGTCCTAGAAACATGACAGTCTGTGGCTGGATTGCAATTACAACAGTGAGGTTTTCTGATGCTTCTCAACAGTTTATGTAAACCACAGGTATAACTGTATGATATTTTAATTTGATTTAAAACATTGAAATTGGAAGATACAACAAGATTGTTATCCACAAAGCTAACTGATGTGAAGTAGTGTTGATTGTTTCATTACTGTACAATCTAGTTTGACCCTGTGTGTTTGAAGTGGGGTGTAGGAATTCTTCTACCAAACAAGGCCTTTAGACTCATTGTGTGCGGGTAAGTCTAGCCAAAGTGTCTTTTATGTAGTATATACAACAAGGGCTTCAAGTGCAATTCGCAGTATTAGGCAGGATGTCCAAATATGGGCATCTGATTACTCTCAAAGCAGAGGTTGTAGGGAGAGATCGTTAGCTTCTTCTAATTGGTATTGTCAAGGGACCCAGGCTGTCCTCCTTTAAACTCTGCTTTGAGAGTTGATTCACAGATCATTAGTCAGGAACAGGTGCCAGGTAATAATCTTTCCCTCCAACATCTACATTGAGTGTCTCGGGATTTTCTGTCAGAAAACTGGTCCTAATTAGAAAAAGGTAACAATCTCTTCCTCCTGCCTCTCATCCTAGTCTCTACCAGACTGACTATGCTGCCTGGCTATTATTGGAAGAATAATTTACCAGGGGAGGTTTGCTACCAGAGGGTTTGGCCGGCCGCGAATGCTAACCTTAGCGTAGACTGACTCCCCTGTTCAATTTCCCAATTTTTTTTTCTGAATTCTACGATCTCCGTATCCCCGTAGGAAGGCCTGGTGGAGGCTATTCGCATCCTCCCATCTAATAATAATATATCATGAGGATGCACTGTCATGATTTGAGCAAACATTGACTCTTGTATAGAATATAATGTGTTAAGCATGTCATATTGAGTTGTGCTGAGCTATTGTTGAGGTTATCAAACTATTTTCCACTGAATGATTACATAGTCAAAATAGATAAAGGAAATGCTTTCAAAGGATCAAGGTGGCTATTACCTTTTTTGGTGGACTGTACTATTATCTGTTGGGAAAATCTAAATGAAGTGTCCACAGTCCACTATTTATGTTTTCTTGTTTATTTCCTTTCTTTATGGCAGCCCCAATGTTGACTAATTTCTGCATATTATTGCTGTAAACAGGGAAAATGAAAAATTTGGTTCAACTGGCTTCTAGAATTATGAAATCATCATGATTCTAAATTTCATATGCAGGCAGCAGTGCCAGAATCCCTGTTGGACTTATGAGCAGCAAATAGACAATGTTCATGATCTATTGACTGTCATGACAGGACCTATCACTCATCCAATTTGTCTGTAACATTAAAATTCACCTTCAGCTTTCCATATTATAACTTATAAGCCTTATGTCCTGTAACAGAAGTGTATTTTCACCAAGGACATTTGAGTTCTGGTGTGCATTACCAAAGGGTGCTTCAATCCATCATATAATGTTACAGATGTAAAAGTGTGATACAATGTATCATTTAAGAAAGAGGACATGTTGTCCTTCACTGTGACCTTTATATCAACCTCGAGTCTATAAATCGGAGTTAGAGATTTCGAAATCGTTGAAATTTGCTGGCAGGCTGAAAATTACTAAGCACTGGCAGTATCTGAAGCCGTGTCAGATGCTCTTGTATTGCCAGTACATCATGATAAAACAGGGTATCATGTGCTCGGTAAAGTGATTGCGTTTCAAGATGACTGATGACTGCAAGTGGCCACCACATGTAGCACTCTTGCAACCTGAATTTTTACCCTCTGGTTGCCCAGCGTCAGTAGGAGGTTGCCACTACTATAGTATTAAATCTCACAGTGATAGATGTTTAACCCTAGCCTGGTATCCAGTCGTAATATATATAGCTCCCGAGTCTCTTCTCTCCTCTTCGCAATTATTATGTGATTTCGAAGAGGAGATACTCAGGAGCTATATTATGGCTGGATACCAGGCTAGTTTAACCCACTCCCTTGAAATTTAAGTTTTTAACAGTCAAATCTGATATGTGAAAAAATATAATCCATATAGTATATACCATGTGAAAAGTAATCGGGATGGACGGCACATCTGCATAGCTCTTAATAACAGGATTTTGGCGTAATTTTATGCCGATCCTCTACAGGTTTTCCCCAGGGAGCTATCACGCTGCCTTCTTCCAAATTGAAAAATTAGCCACATGGCCCTCACAGCTCTTCATATGACTCATGCGAGCAGTGACAACTGCATGGGCTGATTGTACCATATGCCAGTCTGTCATACAAAACCCGCCATTTTGAGTAGAGGTCAGGCGTACTTACAGTATAGCTATATATCATGCATGCAGATTTACACTTTCTATATTAAAAATTCTCACGCTTTTCAGGTCAATTTTTGTCGTTTGTGTGAAAATACAATATTGTAACACTATTCTCTAACATGCAACTATCGTAAAACAGCGTTACCATTTTAGAAAATTGCTGGCAGACCCAGTTCTTGCAATTGCATGATGTTGATAGCTTGGGTTACTAGTCCAGTCTGCCCATGATTACAGTAATAAAGAGGCTGCATAATTCCACCTCTTACTGTTAATTTAGCCATTCTGTCTTTGTTTTCCCCTCTCTGGTGTATACTTGCAATCAGAACAGTGCGATACGTCAACCAGTGTTCCTCGCCGTGAATCGATATTCATTAATAAAACATTTTGCTTGAGTCTGCTCCGGTGGTGGCTCCGACTGTTTCAAGCCGGCATTAGCATGCAAGGCACGGGCGCCATTATGCGAGATGAAATGGATTGTGGGCCCTTTGGGAGGATATGTCAGCTCCGTGGCACAGATAGAAGGCGAGCAAATGCAGGTAACATCGTTGCACCTCCAAGGATTCCTACAGAACCAAAAATCACCGATTTCGCTGCCCTTTTCCTAATCCTAGCAAAGTACGACATTTGGCAAGAGCTTGAGCATTCTTTCGTAACCGTCTACATGGCGCTGGCGAGCGATCCATCTTGGTGATCTTCGATGCAGCCATTACCCCAGCATAAATTTCATACGCAGGCACCGTCGGAGGCCCGGTTGGAAGGTATTTTGTTATTTGGTCTTGCGTCTAATTGAACACCCTTATATCATATAGGGAAAATGGGGTGGTCTCAATCCTACCTGTCAGAATCATCTATTTTGGAAATTAAGATTCCCTTTCCTATTTATTTGTTTGTTTCAACGGCAGACAAATAAAATGGGATGGTTCGAGTACCGCCCACCCTTGCCTGGGCCTAAGGGACTAGTTATTTCCCATAGTCGAGGTGTTTACACTAAAGAGGCGTGGCAAGGAGCGGGTTATAGTAAAATGTAGAATACAAATTTGACTGTGAATATCATTCTTGTTATGTCATCATAATTCATACTGTCGTATTGTAAGGAGGCCATATGCAGTCTGCTAAAATGCTGTGAGAACTTGATTAATTACTCACCATATCTGGATATTTGATATTCTTTCTCAGAATAATTACCAAAGTCATGATTTTTTTTTAATAATAGATGACCTAATGACATTGCCCATGCCCTCAATGTATTATGACCACTGTGTGATTCAACTGAGGTTGATCATGTGATAACTGCGATCCTTTGATATCCTTCTGTCCAAGGTACTGTGGTATATAAAATATGTTAACGTAGTGTTTGGGATAGGTTTATGTAGTGGTAAAAATTGATGTACCATAGTTAATAAAATCAGGTTTAGTCATCACTAATGAAATTTTTATGTTTTGTTGTTGCTGTTATTAAATGGATCCAGAGGTGACCAGAAATGACAGTGGAGTAATTGAAAAAATTAGTATAGAATTTCCCAGGAATATTTTTGAAACAAAATCCATGCATTTTTTTTGTTTGTAAAAATGCCCTACAAAACCTCCAGCCTAAATTTAAATCAACATTTTGTAGGAATTGCCCACCCTTCTATTTCATACATGTACATTTTGTAAGTAGCAGGTTTTTAAGTAGGCGTTGGTATGCGATAGATATGTTTGCCTGGTCCATTGTGCACAATGATTGGCTTGTTTGTTTTTATCCTTTGTGGGCCTCCATCAACAAAGAAACGACAAACACAGAAGTTGGATCACCTTGTGCAATGTAACAGTTTCCCATCGGTGCCCAGCAGCCCTGATATGTGCAGACAATTTTCTCAAGTTCAAGATTACTAGTAGCGCACCATTTTGAAGCTCAATTTCAATGTCTGCATTTCTAATTTTCTAGCAGGCAAGTTAGCCTCCTTCACCGGCCTCTCTGGGAAGCTTGGAAATTTTTTTTTTGGGGGGGGGGGGGGGGGGGCGTAGGTCGATTCGCGATTTTTAACCGGGAATATGCCGGGAAAGGAATATATGCCGGGAAAGGAATATACACCGGAAAGCTTGTACGGGCTAGGCGAAATTGGCTTCCCAGTAGGCCTGCTACTCTTCGGTATCTACAAAGCCCTATTAAAAAACACTTATCACCATTTGGTATGGATGTGCGAACTTCCCGTCATAAACGCGTCCAGCACTGGCAGCCCGGCACACACCCCGTTGCGCGATGACCCGTAACTTTGTAACGGTCGTCGGGTCACGCATTTCAAAACACGGCTCATTTGAAAACGAGTACTTACCGTAGAAAAACTCCGCTGAAACTTCCCATCATGTACGAAAGAGCTTCCCCGAGTTGAGGGAAGGACTATCCCTGGCCATTGCTGTGGTCTGCGAAGGCAATGATTGTTTTGTTGGCCTTGCTACAGGCCTAGGCAAGTCGCTCTGCTATCAGATTTTGCCGTCCGATGATTGCCAGAGAACTCACCATGGTCATCGTCATCTCGCCACTTCATGCCCTTGTTGCTGATCAGGCAAGGCTTGTTTGCACTACATGTACGTGTGGGAAATCGTTTTTTGTATTTTTCGAGATCGAGCGACCGTCTTTTTACGGCTCTCGTCCCCTCCCCATTCAGATTGCCGGTCGGATCATCGATGGTGTATGAAAGTATGTTTTAAACCCACTGGAAAAAATGTTTTACACTGATCTGAAATGTAAGTTTTGCACGTGTATCAATTATTCAAACTGTTGTATCAATTATTGTAACTCTGGAAGTGACAAAGGCAGGCAGCGTGTGCACGGTTTCTGGTAACGTTACGTAGGTTTGTGGCACGCTTCGGGGTGGCCCTGCACTATTAACGTTGAAGTGTGAATTACTTCTCGCGGCAGTGTGAATAACTTCTCGCGAATACATTAATTGGCCGTCTGAAAGGCATTCTTAATCATTATTGCGTTTGTAGATACCGAAGAGTAGCAGGCCTACTGGGAAGCCAATTTCGCCTAGCCCGTACAAGCTTTCCGGTGTATATTCCTTTCCCGGCATATATTCCTTTCCCGGCATATTCCCGGTTAAAAATCGCGAATCGACCTACCGCCGCCCCCCCCCCCCCCCCCCCCCCCCCCCCCAAAAAAATTGCCAAGCTTCCCAGAGAGGCCGGTGAAGGAGGCTACAGGCAAGTGGTGTTAGCTTCTTCACAGTCATACGGATTATAATATTATTATTATCGAGATGTGGATTATAAGAAGATGAAATTCTAGTAATGTTATAGGTTGTCTCCAGCTTGAATTTTTTTTGCTCTATTATTGTCTGGGAGGCCAATTTGTTCATATTTGTTGCAATTGTTTAATCTGTCATTTTAAGCTTGAATTTAGTAGAATAATATGATTTTCATCAATGGCAATTTTATGTCCTTTTTGGACGCTTGGGTGAATTATTTTCCATACCTTGCATGCAAAGAAAGCCTATAGATAACCTTGTCCTTATGGCTTAATTTCATGATTCAGTGAGAGATTTTCTTCTATTAATCATCCTTGTGCACCAGTATGTTAAAAAACAGTACATGCTTTTCCACTGGCTTGTTGTCTGTGAGGACTCCAAACCTGAGTTTAAATGTTTGCATGCTACAGGCAAGTAGAGTAGACAACCTACAAATTTTTAACATATTCACTGCTACAATGCTGATTTAGCAAGCAGTATAGATTCTGACTGAAGCCCTTGGCAGCCACATTTTAGTTGCAGGTTACATTCCACCTTCATGGGGATCGTTAAGCCTTTGGTTAAGGGAGCCGCCAATGTCAGACCTCTACATGAAGAACCCATCTGATGCTCATAGATAGTGAGGCCTAGGAAAAAAAATGTTGTGTTTCCTGTTTCCCTACCTTCCCTAGAAAAACCTGCCGACCCTAGACTTTTTTTGGGGTGGGCAGTAGAGTCACATAGCTTCCAGTTAGAATTTTTATTCAGCCTGCTTCCTATTGAATTAAAAACAGTCTGCTTGTCCTATCTATTGTGCACAAAATCAAAGTTTGACATCGAAAGACAAGTGTCCTCATGCATTTCAGTTTCTTTTGTTCAACTGTATTGTAATATGTATCACTAGATTTTTGGCTAGCCTAAAAAAAATTACAAAAAAAAAAGATATCCCCTACCTACCGACCCTAATTTTTTCAGGACTGAAACAGGAAACACAACATTTTTTTTCCTAGACCTGAGATAAGAGTAGGGTTGACTGTATGCTACAGCAAGGAGGTCCTCTTTTCAACCTCCTTGGCTACAGAATTACTCAGTAAATTCATTTATTGGGTTGTGGGGGGGGGGGTGATCATGATGAAAGGGAAAAGCAGGTTTTTGTAATGTTTTAGCTTATGCGGTTGAAACAATTCTTTGATAGTACAGTAGTAATACATTGGAGATTTGTGGTAGAAAGGTGACCACAAAAATAAAACCACTGCAAACATTTCAAAATGTCTAAAGACTCTAATTCATTCCTCCTTCAAGGGCTTTGGTCCTGTATATGGTGGAGCCTCAGGCATAAAACCTACATGTCTGCATACTGATCATTAAAAACCTAACATACATTTACTCATAGATAAGAATGGGGGAGATTCAGTAATACTAAATATGCTCTTGATGAAGCTGGGTGCAATATCACTACATTTTACATTACCTTATCGACCTGAAGTCTGGATCAGGCTAGCACATATTTCCCTCCATAAAGCCCTGTCTGCTTTTTCTATGTTCTCAAAATCAATACCAGAGCCTCTGGTTAAAGATAAAATGTCATTACAGTATATACCTTATACTTGACCTCTGTGCTTTAATATAAGACTGGTGTGACTTAGAAGCTCTGTACGGATTGGGTGCTAGAAGATAGCACATTCTGACATTCAGCCCTAGTGCCTTGAACTTTTCCATATTCAGTGCTTATTCTTGCTGTTCCCTAAATTAAAGAAATTGACCTACAACCATGCACAATAGTATTAACTTATTAAGGACAAAATGTTTTCCCTTTGCCTTTTGTTAAAAATCCTATGACATCTTAAATTTCGTTGGTATTGACATGAAATGAGAGGGGGGAAAAAGAGTACACTGAATATGTAAAAGTGAGTAGGGTGTGTTTTCTAGACTGCAGAGATTTTTTATTAATCATAAATTTGTCCTTTCCACAGGGGAAGTGGAGATTATTGTGATTTGCAGTTGAGAAGACACCTTTGAAGTAGCAGCAGCGCAGTCTGGGTAAGTTGTTTAGCTGTCTTTATTTGGAGCCATTTTCTGTTTCGAAAAAGTCTAAAATCTTTGCTCATATTCATACCGTTTCACACATTTTAAAGATGTATTATATTAAAGTGAAATGCGTTTTCTTTACATAAACATACCTGTCTACCTTCCAGCAGAAAATCTACCTTTAGTGTTTTTTGCATAAAAGATATTCTCAAAATGTGAAATAAACATACATGTACATATGTATCACTTGCAATCTTACAGGTTTCAAGTGATTTTGACTGGTCAATGTGGGTTGTTAAATTACTGTGAATTGGTTAAGTTTGTAGGGACTTGATTTTGAGATGGGAAGCAAAGGGAGTTTTTTGATCATCGCAAAATCTGTGCAAGTAAAACCACCATGAACATTTGCACTATAGAAAAGGTGACATTTAGACACAGTTGGAATGATGACAAATCACAAAGCTGCAGACTATATTTTGAGCGCAAGCTTGTTACGTCAATGGATAGGTCACTGCACTGCCAGGTATTGGAGATATTCACTGATCTGATAGCGCAGATGTATAGCTATACATGTACATGTGTATGCTGTACTTTAACTAAGGTCTGGGCATCCAAACCAGCAGGTATACAAATGTAATCCCGAATGTAGTTGAATATTGTATGTAACCTTGCAGTCTTCAATTTCGTAACTTCCAGACCTGTGTATGTATGTTCTACCGTTTCTTATATGCATTGATGAAGGTTAGACATCCAGGTAATAAGATATGCCAAAAAGGAGTTACTCAAGCAACTGGATATGATTTTGGGAAACAGTGAAACCGGGTACCAGTAGTTTTAGACTGTCACCGACGAAGACTAGTGGATGCTAGTTGAAACGTCTGACCGTTCCCAAAATCATATCCAGTTGCTTGAGTAACTGCTTTTTGGCATACATTTCTTGAGTAACTGCTTTTTGGCATACATTTCTTGAGTAACTGCTTTTTGGCATACATTTCTTATGTGATTTCAGCCTTAGCTAGATCAAAGTAAAGTACTATGCTGTACTGTAGAATAATAAGAGACTAAAAGTAATTTGAATGCATGAAAGAGCCTCGGGGCTCACGTAAAAAGAGCAATTGGGTCAAGATGTAGTCTAAATGCTCTTTCACTAGTTTCAGTCCAGACGTACTGGCCCAAATTGCCGTAATTTAGGCCAGTGTAAAAGGATTGAGTGAAGATGCAAATTGCAGGTTTAGTCCTCACCATCTAATTCCCTGGTTCTCGGACAATTTTCTATAATACTAGTAGTCTAGCAAGAGGGTGTTATGAAATAGGGGCTATGAGTGTGAGGAAAACTTGTATCTGATTCTGTTCCCTTCCAGAAATTGTGCACACCATGGTTCAAACTTCACCCTCCTCATATTGATTTCCAATGTAGCACTATTTTTTTGATATTCCAGAACCAAGAATTGGTGTGGCCTTACAAATTTTCTAAGCGTAATTTTAAGTTTTGAACTATTAAAGCCTTGATATTGCAGGGTTCAAAAAGACGTTATCTACCCTAGAGCTAGTATTGACTACTGAAAACTCTCTCTCAAAGATACTTAGTATTCTATGTTCAAAACAGGCATGTATCTAACTGGCAAGAAGCTTAATTGAGGTTTTGGTAGTTCCTGGCAAAGAATGTTACATTTAATAGTAATGAGGATGCATAATGTTGATTGCTTTTGGGTTCAGATGTCTGGAAAAACCTTGTGTAGGATAAGCAACATCTCTGCATGGTGTAATACTTTGGAACAATTTACAACGAATTGTGACCTGAAAACTTACGTTTCAAATCCGTTTTATTTCTGTGTAGACTAGGCTGCAGATGAGCCTGACTGCATTGGACTGGAGAACAATGTTACGTTTATGAAGCTGAAATAGTTTATGTAGCTGAAATGTTTTTTTCCTACAAGACACTTATGGCTACTAGAGATTTCTGTGAGTTTCAAACAATCTCTAGAAACAATAGATTGTGTCCTAATAACCAAAGAAAACTCACATTTCGAACCTGTTTTTATTTTTTTGCAGACTAATATCAAGATGGAGGAGCCTGCACCAAACCTACCCATGACTTCTCCAGGGCGGCCAACAGAATTCATTCAAACCACGCCCAGAAGATCGTCCAAAAGTCCAGACCGTATACGAAACATTAGCGTGAATTATAAAGAAATGCATACGATCGAGGCAGAGGACCTACCCCAGAATGTACGGAAAGCCTCTGAGGCTTACGAAAATAAAGTGGCTGATGAGTCTGGTAGATCAGCCAAAGAGTGCAAAGTTAAACCACTGCCACAGAACGCTTTTACAAAATTCTCAAATGACAGTCCCTCGTGTAGTCCACCTGCCATGAGGCGCTCTCGAAGCCCTGTCAAGATCTGGGAGTCAACTCTCCCCCCTTTCGATGCTCCTCTTTACGGAAGCGCAGGAACACGATCGAGATCCCGCTCACGCAGCCCAACGTTCGGCCGCGTCATCGACCCGAACCAAAGCAGAGGAAACTCGAGAAAAACAAGCCTCTCCTCGTCTATAGCATCAGATGATGTTAGATTGATCCGTGTGGCCAGTC
The DNA here is from genome assembly GCF_000003815.2 of Branchiostoma floridae. Classification (NCBI taxonomy): domain Eukaryota; kingdom Metazoa; phylum Chordata; class Leptocardii; order Amphioxiformes; family Branchiostomatidae; genus Branchiostoma; species Branchiostoma floridae. The sequence continues at coordinate 9,896,369 of NC_049994.1, read as the reverse complement.
CAGAAACCCCTGTGGCAACAGGTGGGAATGAACGCGGGCGATCAGTTAGGAAAGAGAGAGCTGTCTTAAAGGAAATTAAAGTGGAAAGAAGAAAGTTACTGATAGCTCAGGAGGCTGCGCGTATCCCTAGTTTGATTGCTCCTTATACCGGTAGCCCCGATTCTGCATCGGACGACCAGGGTAACTCCAAAAGTAACCAGTCCACACCCAACAATCATAGTAATACTACAAGTCCAGTGGCCCAACCAGTGGCTGCCACATCCCCACAGCCCAAAGATGCTTCCGCTCCCAACCAACAAAGACTCCCCAAAGACAAAGAGCAGGCCAAACAGGAGCAGAATGTCCCTCCGCCCAAAGTGGACCAACCGCCTCCCCGTGAAAACTTGTTTCGACGAATGGTCAGATATCTTAGTCCTTGGAGAAGGTCGTCAGATAGACAGAACGGGTCCTCAAGACGTGCTTCTGACAAACAAAACACGAACTCTAACAATAGTAATACTGCTAAAGTTAGTGGAGATGCTTCCCAGGCTAACACGCCTGCCAAGGATGGGAAGAAAGTTTCATCCCCTTCAAACCAGCAGGGATCAAAATCAAATGAGAAGGAGAATCTAAAGCAGCAGTCGTCAACGGGAAAAACGAGAGGCGGGTCTCAGGGCGGAAGCACGGGGAAGTCGTCGCGGCAGAAGGGTAGCAGCTCGGACCGTTCCCAGTCCCGATCCCCCAGCCGAGGAAAGCAGGGCGATACGCCGTCTCGAACCAGACAGGTCAGCCCGCCTGGTGACCAGGTCAAAGTCCGCCGAGATCCGCCTGTAAAGTATCGAACGGATCCGCCTAGACACAGGAAGCAGGATGCAGCGATGGCCAGGAGGTCCGACCCGCACCGCTCGTCCTGTGAGCACAAGTCCCGAGACAGGCACCATGGGAAGCACGTGGTCAAGCCGCAGCCCCCGGAAGTGAACCAGGGCGATCTGGTGAACGGTAATGTCATCGTGGACAGGAAGCCGGAGAAGGAACGGTGGACGTGGATCCCCAAAATTCCCGACAGTCCCGCCCAGGATTGGGGTCCAGCTTTACCGAAGTCCTCACCCAGCCCAGATCTGGAGCACGAATGTGTGGGGAGGAGGGAGAATCTCATGGGCTCTTCCATGGAGAGCTTCAATTCCTCCATTAACGATGTACCCATGGATCCCACCTCGCGTTATCTGAACATTTGTGGTCTGTCAGAGTTCTGGCAGAAGACGGTCCTCGATCAAGAAGACAATTTAGCTCCTGGACAGTCAGTTTCTGCGCAGGATATTCATATGCGACACAAGGCAGTAGAAACCAGGGCACGTGCAGAGAGCGAGGAAAATGTGCGTTGTAAGAAAGGAAAGCTAAGACGATCGCCCCAACCAGAAGATCTTAAGAAAATGTCCCAGTCAGCACCATCCTTGAATGAACTTAAGAAAAAAGCCGCCAAATACAAAGTAGAATTAACACTGAGTCCGAATGCATCTGTTCAGGACTTGAACGAAAATGTTGTTCTAGAGACAGACACAGGGACAATCGAATTGCCAAAAGAAACCGTGCTTGGCAGCCAAAAGGAAAACAGAACGGGGGAAATCAACGAAATGAGGAACCGACTCCTGGTTTCAGCCATCAGTGGAAAAGACAACCTCGCTGATGCAATGATGGAATTTCGCAATAGAACCAACAGCTATCTAATGGCAATAGAAAACTCACCTCTAGGCTCAGCCGGAATGGCCAACCGCGAAGTCTTCTTTCCTGCTGATAAATCTCCTAAGTCGGTCACACGACCGCAAACCATCAACAACCATTCCATACCTAGCATAGCAGAAAGCAACGAGGAGGAAACAATGACACCAACGAAACCAAAAGCCCTTGATAACGTGAAAGAAGAAGAAACGATACCCGATAATGTCCCCGCAAGGGAGAATTCCGAAACCACGAATGTAACAAATACCAGGGTTCAGAAGCGACCAAGCCAGGATGAGGACAACCCCACAGCTGACCTGAAGAAGAGACTGGGTCATGTCGGAAAAGAGCAGTGCGAACAGCTGATCGTGGAGGGGATCGTGAAGAGATTGGACGAGAAGGATTGCGGGATCGAAGACGAGATCTCAGCTGGGGTCATCCAGCAGTTAGGAACAGAGGAGTTAGGGAAAGAGGAGGCTGAGAGCAGAGTGCAGAAGAGTGACCAGGAGAGCAGAGATGGGAAGTACTACCTGGGAGTGATGGACCTGGAGAAAGACAGGATAAGCAAGCTGTGCGGACAGGCTGAGAAGGACCAGGAAGGAGAGGTGTCAGAGGAAGGTCAGTAATCTCAAGGTCAACCTTGCAGTAAAGGTCGCACAGCTGCTTTTTGTTTTTGAACCGGTGGACCTGCCTTGAAATCACTAATGTTTCAGTCAGTTGTGGATGACTTATGACAGTTTTTGTTACCTAGATATCCTTCAGTGTGTAACTTTGTAAAGTAGAGACATTCTGAAAAGATTTGTAGATGGTCTGTAGATAGATTCAGGCAATGCTGATGTACCTTTACGCACTTTCTTCTTGTCCTGATTTGTTAATCAGAAAGCTAAAGCTGGATCGAGAAATATGACAAAATTTTTCACTTGACTTTGCAGCTGATGGCCTATTGAGAGCAGCAGTGGGGAAGGCACAGCTTCTAGTGAACCAGAAGTTTAAACAGTTTGAGGGGCTTTGTCAACAGAACTTGGTAAGAAAGCATGATTTTATGCCATTACCAGACTCCATGATATTGATTAAAATTGTATATCAGGATATGAATGTGCAGTCTTGCCCTCATATGTATGGAGGATGTGGAATGTACTCATGCCCTTATATGGGCTTGATATTATGTCCATATATGGACATAAACTTTGATAATGAGGTAGTCATGCCCTTATATGTATGTGCAGGTGTAGAAATGCCCTTTTATGTACATGCAAGTGTAATCCTGCCCTGATACAGAAATGAAGAAATGCCCATACATGGTCATAAAGGTGTAGTCATGCCCTTATATGTGCATGCAGCTGTAATCGTGCCAGGATCTGTTCTTCCGTCCCAGGAAGGAAATTTACTCTTTGTGTCAGACAAAAAATCTACCCTATCCATCCCAAAAATGAGAGCTTCATGACAAAAAAAATGATGAAAATATGTTCTTATTAGCTTGTAGCAACAGATTAACTATAAGAATCAACAATATTTTCTCCCACTCATTGTTGAAAGAAATATCATGCCCTTAAATGGACTTGAAGTTATTCCCATGTTTCACCTTTTCAGAACCCAGTTGATGGTGAGGGTGATCAGTGTCTCACCACCTCATCTGACCTGGCTGGCTTCTGGGACCTCGTCAATATACAGGTAGGATTCCCTTCTCTGTATCTTCATTTCTAACAATCTGAGCTTACTTTGGAGGGTGTGTTGTTAGTCTTTGGTCTCATATTTTAACAGAACAGCACCTTTAGCATGCAAGTAAACCCGCTACATTCCTTCTAGATGCAGGTGCGGGTCTGTGTGCACTATCACTTCCTAATGTACATGTAGCTTTTACAATATCTAGTTAGAAGTGTGAAGAAAACTGATGTGTTAGTGTGTTTGACAGTCTATTGGTTGTGCTATTTACATGTATAAATATAGCTGATATATTTCATAGTTTTTATGTTGATGGTTGACATTGCCGTCCATTCTGACTGTTTCTAACAGATAGAAGATGTGAACAGCATGTTTGAGGAAATTGCACTGCTGAGACAGAACGAGTGGAAATTCCCGCCACCAACGTCCTCTAACGGTAAGGACGAGCTGAGTCCTTCCTCCTCCCGCGGAACATCCACGCACTCCACCCCGGCAGCTTCCCCCAAACCTCGCAGAACGCGCCCCAAAACAGCCGGAGCCACGCGGAGCCCCAAAACCGGGGCGAAGTCTGCCGCCCGAGACGACGCCAGGAAAAGGCTGCTTGAAGCGAAGAGAGCTGCGGCTGCAAAGAAGAAAGCAAACATGCAAGAAGACAACAATGTGGAAATCTTTCTTCCGGAAGCTTCAAACACTACACATACGTAAGTGCACGCTGTGTGACAGCTGCGTGCTCAATATTTACGCATTGCTGCGTTGTACAACAGCACAACAGCACTAAGCAGTATTAGATTAACTGTCAGGAGTTTGCCTTGGAAAACGGGAAGACTGTCAAAATGGCAAGACTGTCAAGGCATCTACTTTTCCCTGTTGCACACGTTGGTAAGAGGCTTCAAAAATTTTCCAGGACATTTTTTGCAGTACCAGAAAAAGTCCCATGATCCTCCTTCTGATCTTGATATCAGGATGCATGCTGGGAAATGCTGATCTTACAAGCCTCTTGGATTTTTTTGCAAGTAATTGAATTGTATACAATACTTTTTGTCACCAAGAACTTTTTGTTGCTCTTTTTATAAAGATTGTTTATAGTGTTTTTATTTTTTTTTAATCATAAAAAGACCTGTACATTACATTACATTGAGCACTTTTGAATGAAAATTTATGATAATGGTGAAAAAAATTTCATGAGGACAGAATCATTAATAACTCATGAGCCAAGATTGTTCCAAACCCAGATTGGACAGACTCTGGTTGGATACATGTATGTACAGACCCAGCCTTAGTTCATTCTACGTACATGTAGCAAAGCTCTGGCCATGAACTAGAATCAAAGCTTGCAACTACATATAACAAGAGGTTGTACAAACCCTGGTTTGGATCATACTTACCCAGGCTGGGGTTGGAAAAGTAAAGGTTGAAATCCATTTGAGGTATTTAAAAACCCAGTGAACCATTTCCCAACTTTTCTTATTCCCCATAATGTCAACTGAAATGACTACATTGATGTCTACATCTATGTCTTCTCCATGGCAGTAGCCATTTGATCAATGACAGAGACATTTTAACTTATTGTGATCTATCCTTTTTTTATTAATCCCCTTTCCCACTGCCATGTCACAGTGATCACCAAGCTGGTCCAACCAGGTTCACAGACTTGTGTTCATCCCTGTTTTAAGAGCTTAAGCCAGAAATGTTCAGGATTTTCCTCGGAAAGACTGTATAGTGCGCATTTGTGCAGTTCATGTGTATATTGGCCACTGCCAAGAATTGTATTGAGTGAAACTGTCGCTAGTGGAGATTGATGATTAGTGAAAAGATTGCATGGTGTAAAAAGAATTCAGAATCACTCAATAGTCTGTCTATACAGCTACAGTGCAGTATTATTACTCTATTCTCTACTTCTAATATTAAGATATGCCAAAGCCAAAGTGTAGTACACAATTTCATTGTCAACTCAAAATGCAGAAAATTGTACAACCCATAGTTTGTCTTGCCCAGGAAAGTTACTTTATGTGGTAGCCTGTATTTCAGGCTTTGTGGATGGACTCTTTTTGGGGGGCTTATCAATTATTGTGCTGTTTCCTGATTGTATATCAGTTGTCTGATCAGCTGTTAGAAGCCAGCTAAGGAGACTACCCAGTAATGCTCTCAACATTCATTGAGGTTTGCCAAATCATACCTGTTTTACCTCAAGTTCATTTATTGTGTAATAGTATATTACTCTAGTGCATCATCATTATAATTAGCATATGCTTGATATCAGTAAAGCAATCATAGAACACCTGGGGTAGGTGCAAGGTAGTACCGGACTGGTGTAGTATAGTGACAAGAGTAGGGAAAATGTTATGTGTTCCATGCTTCAAAATTTCAGATTTTGTCCAGTGTTCGTTTTGGCTTGCATTGAAACGTGCACACGTATGAAAGGGGTCATTTTGGGGTGAAACTGACAATACATTGAAGCATGTTAGCATCTATATCGTGTATGCCTCCTGGACTTAAGTCAAACCTGTCTAAAGTGACTACCCAACAGAATGGGTGTATCTACAATTTGTTGGGTTCATGGCAAATATGCAAATGTTTAACATGTTATCATTGCATTTATGTATTGATGATCACTCCAAGCAGTAAACCAGGGTTGTACATTTTAAAGAATTCTAGGCAGAAAGCCCTGTGGTTGTTTCAGCATATAGAGCACTGTTTCAGTCTTTTTTAAGTCAGTGAATGTGACAAATATTTTAAGATTCAAAAAAGCTCTTTCTCCTGATGTTGCAAAGGAGGTATTGTTGCAAATGTCTGTACTGTACACTATGTACTTATCACTTTCAATGTGCAATTGTTTGTTATAATGTGAATTGTCATTTTCTGTAGTTTACCTCACTCTATAGGAGTTTTTTTACAAGCGTTTTTGTGTTTTTGTAAGTAGTAATTTATTGTGGAAAGTCTATTGCAGCAATTTTTTACATCCTAGTTTTTTAAGGTTTTGAAATGTGTGCGAAACTTTAACTAAATTATGACACAGTTTGTCAATGTAGAAAGACAATAATTGTAAATACTAGAAGACTCCAGTTTTGGAGCAGTGTGAAATAATAATGCAGACCCAGTGCAAGATGTTGGTCAAGCTCAATAGCCTATATATAGAATCTGTACAAGTGTGGTAACTGGGACCCAGTCATATAACTACAGAGCTAGCTGTTACTCAAACTCTTTGCTGACGTTGACAAAAGCCAGAATAACTTGAAAAAAATATTAAGTAAACTGAACCATACAAATATATGTAGGGACATTGAAAATGTACATCATACATTTTATTTGAACTACATATGGTCAAGTGCTCTGACAGTTTTCAGGGCCCCTTAGTCAAGGTTATCAAAAGAGGTGGCTTTCACAATACAGTACAGTGCCTGGAATTGAGGCTAAATGTGACACTGAAGCAATTATAACAGCTTTAGTTTTGTGTGGCAAATTACTGACAGGCACTGTGTTGTATCATGCCAGCCACCTCTTGTCATGGATAAAATGGGTCCTGGTTTTGAACATGCATTGTAGCTTTCCATTACCTCACATGACAAGAAATCACATGAATTTTAGCAGATGAATTCTGAGTTGGAAGCTACAGCACACACATTATGGCTTGGATTTAATGTTTAACTGCACCAAACGTTGACTTACTTGGATGGCACTGTTGTCACCAGTGTCTACTACACTTGACAAGTTTTGCTGTGTAAATTTGCCATTTTACTAGATACCTTGCTTGAACTTGCTTGATGCTCCTTAACTAATAGAACTAAAAAGCTGCTTTTAAGTCCTGAAACAGATACATTATGTCTTACAAAATATTCTATTGCATATTGCTAAACGATACTGCTAACAATATGCAGTTCACAAATGAAATGGTACAGTAATTCAATTCTGTGCAGGGTTTAAAATAAATGTGTTCTTAGGCTGATCATTGTCGTCTTGTCTTTCTGAGTGTCAGTCTCACATAGGAGTTAATTCTCAGTCTCACATAGGAGTTGACTGTCAGTCTCCATATAAAAGACTCCCTTCTACTTCTATTATATGCGAAACAGATATACATGTACTTAACGGTTTTTCAACATTACTGCAAATTTTGATATTATGCATCACAGTATTGATGAGTTAAAACACATGTGTTAATTAAAGTATTTGACAATGCCAGAAAATGCTATAGATTAAGTGTATGATACAAAACGTCATCAAAGTTACATGTACATTACTGTAACATTGCTGCAGAGTGATGATTCAGTTCAGTTGTGAAGATATTGATTAAAGTGGCTGATCATGCTTGATCATGTCATCCTTAAAAAAACACGACTTTATATTTTCAGGGCAGACTAGGAATATTGAATGTCTTTGAAAGAGGGAGCTGACAAAATAAGGAATAAATTTTCATGCAAATACTACAGATAAAAAAAAAAACTTTGTCCACTCCTATGGAATTATCTTTAATACATCTAGTTGCAATGGTTGAATAATTCGATCATTTTTCGCAATTCAAATCGTACGATTCCAGCACGTGCCTTGCCGTGTCTGAGTCGAAGTTAAACCATGTAAGAGAGACCAGGTCGTCCGGTCTGCCCAGTCTGGCAGTCTTGTCTGACCACACAGGGAGGGCCTCCAGCTCCCAGCTGCAGTAGCACAGCAGAACCGCTAGGGTCGCTTTCATCAGGTAGAAAGCGATGTCCTGTCCGGGGCACTGGTGGCTGTCTTAGATCAGCGGCTTCCGTCAAGCTGGAAAAATTCACATGTAACATCGACGTTTGTAATATTGACTGTTGTACAGGGAGTTACACAGAGAGGGAGAGCATGCCTTTATCATGTGTTAAATTGGGGACACATGTATATTGATTTGATAGACGTTCTAACTACTTTTTGATACCTGTAGTGTATGTAACATGCTTGTAATTGTGAATCTCACAATTCAGCCTTCTCGCTGCTAGGAGTATTAATTCAATAAACCAGTCTATATGCCCAGTTAAAACATAACCACTATATATAAAAATCTTTGATAGTATTGTAACAGTGGTGTTTAAGTACTGCCTATCGTCCTTGCCCAATGGCACTGTTTCAGTATCCAAAACGATAAGAATGCCCCCGAGTTGTTTGAACTTGTTTCTTGTACCTTCCGTGACCAAAGATAAGGTGTCTTTTCTTTCCTCCGTCCTGTTCTCTGTCCACAAGGAGCTCCTTGCTGTCCATAAACCGGTAACATCGGAAGACATTGGGACTGAGAAACACTTTTGCGTCACGCTGCGCCCAGAAGCAACTTCCCATCAACTGCTCCCCCTGGCGGACCTGTAGTCAACAGCAATACCTCTCACAACTGTGCCAACGCGTACGGAGCATCACTAATCCTGAGGATTACAAACTTTATATATCTTTAAATAACTATATCTAGATGTTCTGTGAGACAATCTTCTCAGCAGAATCAGCCAACCTTTTAACATTGCCGTTTTTGTGGGTTACGCACAGACGTCTAAGAATGTTCAAAAAGTAGACCTCAGAAAGCAGTCTGATGCAGCTCTTCTTTCTGTTTTGAAGTGCTAATCACATATACTAGCAATTAGTCTGTTTAGAGGGCTGATATGTAAAATATACCAAACACCATTGTTCGGACATATGCCAGACACCGATCGAAGGTGTGATAACACAGGCTGTTTTGAGATCTTTTGACACTACCTGCATTCAAAACTTCTGAAGAACTCTCCGATTCACAAACCTGAAAATCAGGATCCGCTGGCCCATCCGCTGTGAAGTCTAATTGTGGTGTCGCATTCAGTGGGTATTTCCGTATCATGACTAGCATTCAATCATTAACAAAGTATATACAGTATCTGCTTTGCTTAGTGCTTTGCCAGAAACATACATACTTAGTATACCTTTAAGTAAAGTCAAAATCAATAACGAATAAATGTTACTAAAAGTTTATATTACTGCGTACCTCAACATTTTTGTCGACCCCCGTCGGAATCGCAAAGTCCTTTTTCGCCACACCAAAGAAGTTGAAGACTGGTGGATGAAGACGCAGAACCTCCAGGAGAAAGCTGTCCAGGGCCTTCATGTCTCCAAGACTTTCTTCCGAGAGGCTTTCATGCTTCAGAAGAGCTTGCAGCGTGGTTTTAAGAAGGACGTTTCTATCGGCTTCTGTGATGGTATGTAAGCGAGTGATGAAAGTTACAATAACGGCCGATACTGCCGCAACAGCGTTAAAGACTATGACGAACAGGATATTGTCTATGGCGTCTTCTTCTTCAATGTCATGGAGGTAGCTTAGTTGGATCAACTCTTCGTAGTTCGGTGATTCCTCGATGGATTTCAGTAGGACAGGGAGGGCCGAAGCGGCAAGGTCTTGCTTTGCTTTGGTAGGAAAAGGAATCCACGTCCGAACACTCGGCAGCCCCTGCAGCCAGTGGAGAGCCAGCCGGCCGTCCAGTTTCCTCCCGAACACCGTCTCCGTCAGGATGTCACTCATCAGGAAGAAAACCTTGTCTTCAAAATCCGCAAGCGCCTCGAGTCGGGACCACTCCTTGAAGTGAGCCATGATCTGTCTCGAGAGGACGGGTGGAAGCGTCTTTTGCCTTCCTCTGAAGACGTCTATCAAAAAAGCTTTCTTCCTCCGGTGTTCTTGGCCGTTTGCAAACATAGATGGACAGTGTCCCCTTAGAAGCTCGGAGCGCACGCCGACGTACCCCAGGCAGTACTGCTCCTTGTCTACCAGGTCCGTGTTGAAGACGTGGTGGATGGTGTCTTGGTTCAGGAGTGCGACCACAGGGATCCCGACGTTCGTGCGGACGGCAGCTGGGTGCTCTCCGCCGGGCTTGAGGGCGCGAGGCCCCGCCTTCACGTGCCTCACGAGCCCCTTGGTGTTGCTCATGCTCACGCCCATCTTTGAGACGTGTACAAGATTTTGTAACAGTGGGGCCGAACCAACTGACCAGGCCAACGGTCTGGTCCTTTTGCCGTAGTGCCTGTGGTGATGGTGTTAAGTTTAACTTTTTTTAACCTACTTGGTTTAACAATAGAACATTCGCCTCGGGTGTTAAAGGAACCCCATTGTGGGTGGGGCAACCCCTATTTCACATAATCAAGCCACGCCCATCTTCTATAAGCTGGCGGGCCCGGGTTCGATTCCCTGGAGCCAGGGACTGCTATTACTCGCCTCTCTTAAGTACCCTTACTGGTTCTCTTATTAAGTGTTTTACTGCCGACCACCAACTAACATGATTTAAGTCACTACCGTCTTTTCTGGGCAGTACCAGTGACACCGGTACATGATTGTGAATGAAGGTGCGGGAATCCGTGCAGAAAAGACGCATGCAAAGTGTACATTTCAAAGCTCTTTGCTCAACTCGTGGTATAGATTTATACATGTATTCTTTTTATTATGATAATAAACCCCTAAGGTGTAGGCAGCTCTGGTTATTTAAGGAGAATCAGGCAGACGTGTAATCAATTACTCCGATGGTCCTGTCAGACTAGTCTGACAACCTATGCGTACGCGAAGAAAATAAAGTTATCAAACTGACACTCAACGGACTTAACAACGCAAACCATTTATTTACAAGGAAAACATTATTGCAAAATCAAAGTCTGGGAGCAATGAACAATGAATGAATGAAGACCTTCATTGCACATGTATGCCCGTGACTGGGCTAAGTACAGGTCACACGGTAACAATCAAATATATGTAACAATGGGAACAATCCTACACATACATATATGCAGATGTGCATCTAATCTATTCTAGGACATTCGACTTCCTCTCGCTTCTTAGTAATTGCATAAAATGTACTTATAATATATCGATGCAATGTTTGCCTACAAACGTACTGGAAACTTCACATTCCCGGTAGGAAACTAGAGAATGTGGAGGTAAAAAAATTCGGTATATTGTTGGTTAAAGCACTAAGACATCCAACGTCCTCGTCGTCATCACTCTTGTCAGTCTCCTTATCATCATCTTCACTCCCTTGGCCTTGCCCCCGCCCATTGATAACCACACGTCCAATGTTAAAAGAATTTGGATCCGCATCAGCGACTTCAAACCTTATGGTAGAAGGTTGCAATAGAACGGGGATTGTTACGTTGCTTTTGCTCTTGAGTTTCTCTTTCTTTCCATTGGTAGCTTGGACCTTGTTAAGCTCCTCCAGCTGATTTTGCGCGATTTTCCGTTCCCTGGCGATGTCCGCCATGTTGTGTTCCAGATTGTCATTCACCTCTCGGAGCAGAACATCTCTCCGATTGAGAAGCTTCTGACTCAAGAGCTCGTACTCATCGTTAATGCTTTGTTTAGTCTGAAGGTGGTTTTCTGTCACGGATTTTTCCACTGTGTCAAGATTCTTCAAGAAATCTTCGGTTCTTTGTTTTGAGTCCACTTGTTTTGCATATTTCCCCTGCAGGCTTTCCCTCGATGCTAATGCTGTAGTTTCGTGGCCCTTGTGGGATTCATCCAGACACTTCGCGCATACAGTAGCCTTACACTGCCAACACTGCGATGTTAGCCGCTCCTGGGGATGCACCGTGCAGGTGATGCTTCTCAGGCGGGCCTGGACAAGACTGGGACCGACAACTGCCTTCCCCGGCTGCGGAACGATGTACTCCATAGCCGGCTGCACCGTAGGTGACTCGCAGATCGGGCACATCAGTGGGGATTTCCTGAGCGCCAGGTCATCCAGACAGGCTCCGCAGAAGATATGTCGGCAGGGCAGCGTCCTGGGTGCCCGGAGATCCTGGCGACAGATCCCGCATATCCAATCGTTGTCGTAGTATGAAGAATCGGCCTCCTCGGTTTCAGGGTATGGCCACATTTTTTTTTCACGAAAGAGCTCAACTGCTGCAACACCGTACACTGAAAGTCTGAATGGAAGGATCCGGGGGCAGAATAAGAAGTAATGGTACCGGTTGGGCAACTCTGTCAAACCTGCTTCAGCTGATTATGTGGGGTATGTCTGAATTGTAGTCTTAAGGGAGATGGACTCCAGCATCTTAAAAATTGTATCTTTTGTAGGCCAGAAGTTTGTGTACATGTTTTTGATTTGTTTTATTAATTACGGCATCCATACAAGATGTTCCTAATCGAGTTATTGACCATCTGTTTTACTCTTAATTAGTGCCTAATGTAATAAAACTTAACTAGTGATGTATTTTAATGAAGACTTTATTGCTTGGTTGAATTATTGTTTGTTTTACAGTCCAGATATGAGCATGAGGTTTACACCTAGTGAAGGATCTTGAGAATCCATTTATATTATTAGATCGCCGTCTAGTACATCCGCTAGGTGGGGCGCTTACCGCCAGATAGCTACCACAGATTTGTTGCCCACATTCATACAAGTGGCTCTCTTTCGACACGATTAAAGACTGTGATTTAAATGGCGACTAAATCGACGAAGGGTTACGACGTTGGTTGACTGGTAAAACTGTGGTTAAAACATCTCCAGAATTGGGATTGTTGACCAAGTTTGCACATGTCTTGACTTAAAAAGACATGATCTAGGTTTATAATTCCTGTCATGAATATATCTAGCTTGTCCTTTCAACAATCAATTAACGCGCAAACGTTATTAACCTTTTGCATTCATCAAGAAGGTTATGTTTTCGTCAGCATTCTTTCATGATTTGAGACCTGTAGGTAACTTTGATGAAGACTAGTACTAACGTAACTATATGTAAAATATGCAAATTATGAGTTGATTTGCATAATACAAGGGGCAAATTTACTTTCTTTGCGCAATTCTGCCAACAGATGTTGACTTCAAACTACACCTTGAATCTCGTATCATATTGTACCAGTTAAAGATGTGTTTTTTTTTTAAATTTCATAACAGTTTCCATGAGCATAGAACTTCGAAAACTTGACCCGCAATAGGGAACTTTACCGGAGAATATGTCAATTCGGAAGTAAAGCGATCTTCTTTCTCTATTCGTAGTACGTACAAGTCTGCCTGAGGTCAGTTTTAAAATTGATACATTTGCCAAAAGTGGCTTAGATGCCCCAAGGTTGATACTTTAAGAAGCGCTTATTAGCTCATGAAGATATATGTGTCACGGTTGCACATTTGATTAAGGTTAAATGCATGTAAACGGAGACAGAGTGCTCTCTTCACCGGGTAATCTAGGGCCTTCACGACTTGATTAACCCGCACGGAATTCTTCAAAGGCCTGGCGACCAGCGGGGTCACAGCACGAGGGAGTATTAGCCGAAATTAAATCCCGGTGATTCTCAGTCGCGCTGCCGAAATCCGCCGTAAATAGTGTCACGCCCGGGACACATGTTCGTAGAGAAGGGGCAGGTGAGACAGGCGGGAAGGAGGGTCATCTAGGGGATTTTGAGATACTGATGTTCGTGGGTGACATGCTATTTACAAAGTTTAAAATTTTCAACACAGGAAACTGCGAGTTCTCCAATGTGCGTACAGTTTCCTATGGTTGGCTGAAACAAGTGCTTTCAGGCCATTTCACCTTCTCCTGCCTTACCTCGTGACAAGTACAAATCTGGTGCCATGATCTCCGAGCAGATCCTACGGTAGCATAAGATAGTAACAAAAGCTGCCAGAGGAGTGAAGCTGGCCTAGGAGTGTGTTTGGCTACCGGGCAATTGTACACCTCCTTGGCCAGTTTAGTACTATCTTATGCCATCGCAGGAGACTACACTTGACTCTGATAATGGGCTAAAATTGCCGAGCTGGTAGACAAGAAACAGTACTACCTGGGGTACGTCGGCGTGCGCTCCGAGCTTCTGATGGGACACTGTCCATCTACATGTATGTTTGAAGCGTCCTGTAATTAGATAGAGCTTTTGAAGTCGATTGCAAAATTTACTATTAGATATAACAACAAAAAAATGACAAGAATTCAAGAATTGTAATGATGAGCTCCAATTATAGAGGATGCCAGCGTATACAGTCAAGGACTCCAGGAGTCCGTCCCGATCTTTCATCGTATATCTGGCAGCACATTGTCGACAACTCTGGCCCAAAAACATGTTTGGTGCACTATCTACCGTGGAACCTAGCTCTGTCCGTCATCGCCGTTTCTTTAAACTACTTCTCCAACATCCTACCAAAACACGGTGAAGGTCTCAGTGTTGACGCCTTTTCCTGAATGTCATCATCAACTAAAAGGATGTTTATGGCTGGGGCAAGTTCCCTGCAGACAATCAACGTTTGGTAAGGATTAGCCGGGAAACTGGACGAGACTGACTTTTGGCTTACAAAACTGGTTACTTCACGAATTTTCCAGAAGGAATACTTAGTGCAGATGTAGCCAGCTAATCGCACAACGGGTAACCGCACACTTCTGTTAATAGCACGAAATCCCAAAGTCCCAAACCGGTGCGGTCCAGCTGAATAACTTGGCATTACATGTATTTCACTATCCGGATAATTGCACGAAATACGCTGACAAATGGGGTGTGCAATTAAATAGCTTCTACTGTATATGAAATAAAGTTCCAAACATATTTGGAGGGGGGGTGCAGGTCTGTGTTTTGGAATCACCATACATACAGAAACACTTTTCAATGTCTAGTGAAATCACTTACATACAGTTTAGGGGAAATCTTTTTATACACTTCAGTTTGCCTGCGCTAGCACAGTTGTACGTGGGCCAGTCAAAGAATATTTAGTATTAGTTACCCCCTAATCTCCAAGCAGATCCTACGGTATCATAAGATAGTATCGGCATATAGTATCAAAAGCTGACAGTCGGAGTGAAGCCGGTCTAAGAGTGTGCTTGGCTACATGTACATCTCTTGGCTAAATACACTCCTTGGCCAGTTAAGTACAAATATCTTATGCCATCGTAGGATCTGCTTGGAGATTAGTCACTCTCCATCTCAAAACACACCGCTCGAGTGGCGACGACGATTTGAAGCATTTCTTTCACATTTCTTTTACCTTGTCTCCTTGTTTTCTGTGAGAAAGAACCTTCTTTTGATTGCTACTTAAGATTCACTGAAGAAAGCAGTTTTCAGGGATGTAATTGGCTTGTGGCTAGTTAAGCCTTTATTTAAGAGGTCACTAATAAGATGCCCCCCACCCGGGACTACATGTTTATGACGACTGTTTATAGGTCACAGAGGCTCTTGTGTATATATGTCAGTACAATGCTGCGGCGGTGGGGGGTGGGGGGCAAAAATACGTACTGATATTTTCGCAAACAAATAGCCTTTCGCTTGTTCCGTGTTTACTAGTAGTCTGTGTAACACAAACTCTGCTGTCTGGGGCTGTAACTGGCGGATGTTGGACGGGCTGCTATAAGCGAGATTTCATCAGGGTACAGTCCGTGGTTAGCAAGCGGAAGTATCGAGCCAGTGGTGAGATCAGTGGTCACTACGGAGGATGGTACTCAGACTTTTAAAGAAACAAACAAACAAATAAACAAACAGACAGACAGACAGACAGACAAACAAACAAACATAGAGAAACAAACAAAACATACGAACACGCACACGCAACCTATAACGCACGTACTCACCCACACACCTATATATCTAAACGCCTCCAAATGGTACAACCTAATTTGATAGAAAGAATCAAATGAAGACGATAATCACATATAAACGGGTCTAAGCTTACATGGATATTGTTCTAAAATCATCAATACGATATCTACACGCACATAATGATGTTGGGTTATGATTTATTTCCTTGTAATACATAGAATTTAAGACAGAAACCCCCACCCCCACCTTAGATGACACTGACGTGTGCATTGGATGTCGAGTATACCGCTAATACTGAAAAGTCCTAGCAGCACCCTCCAGAACCCTCGCCGAGCCCAGCCGTACTACAGAAGCCGTCACCACGCACGCTGCAACCCACCCGCTCGGAGCAGCTACCAACATTTTTTCCTGACGCAGACAAATCACACTCCGGTGTTTTGTTGAGCCAGGGTACTTGGGTGTTCTCCAGCGATCAAACCTGTAAAAACAGAAGCAGGTTTGTTTTATACCGGAGGGATTCGGCAGCAGGTCCCCACAAGGGCGTCGTTCCAGAGGCGAACTTCAGAAGCAGAAGTTTGGAAACGTGCCACAGGTTTGGGTTACCCGCGCGAGGCAGGATCCAGCCTTTATAACCGGGTGTCCGTCCGGGCTGGAAAAGAGATCGGGGATCGTGTGAGGCTGGTTGAAACTGCATCGGTCTCCCCACTGAGACCTCTCCTCAGTCAAGGCCAGCTCTGTAACGTTACCTCGTGTTCGGCACACTTGCTGGGAGCTGTCCTCACTAAGGTAAGGTTCTCTCTTTTCTTAAGATCTATTGAGACGTTTGAAGTTTTCAAACCTGTCGTTTTCTTTTGATAAGTGCAAATAGATGGCGAAGAAGAAATGATTGATGAAATGATAAAGATTGCGATTGAAGGATGAAGATTAATGGTGGTACGAATATTTATATTGTCTTCCACTCCTCCCGCCGTCGTTTGCTTTTCCTAATCTTTTTTCCCTCTTTTGAGCTTATCCAAATAAGCGACTTTCCTTTGTGCCCGCTTTTCTCACAATTGGTCGTTTCAATGGGCTTTGTGAAGTGCAAAGTGGTGTTTTCTTTGGTGAGAAAAGTCGAGCTATGTTTTTCCTGGAACATCTGTAAAATATAACATCCAAGCGATTGAAGGTTAGACTTCCAAGTTCTGGGTACCAAAGGTTCAGGGTTCTATTCCCCTTGCGAGATGACTAGACCTTGAATGAAATGTCACTTTTCTATTCATTTTTACTCTAAGTTACTGGAAGGGACTGACCACTTATACTTATGAAGGGAGGCAACGTTATGTAGGCTCCTGTACGTCTATCCCGTTTATTGATTAATGTATTTTCCCAACATCAGAAGCTTGCCTCTTTAGCGAGTCCTGTCCGTCTTGAATTGGAATTAAGTAAAACTTCAATCATTCAAATCGGTTTTGCGAAGATCATTAAGATTACGAATAACTAGTGTTGTCTATGTCGACCGTCGTTGAACAAGAAATTATTTCCTAACAAAAACATACTGCATAACAGACGAAAACATACTTTAAAGCATACCTTGCATGAAAGTAAACCTTGCTTTTCCAAAGCGCCTTTGCCGCGGGTAGCGCGCTTTCAACTTTGGATTAAAATATTCCGTGTTAGGAAAAACGCCTTATCTTAAAGCCACACTGTTACCGCCGATCACTTTTATGTCAAGTTTGATCTTAAATCAGCCATATTCAGCAAAACAGCCTGTCTTGAAAGGTTGGAGATGTCTCGACCTTAACCGTGAAGTCTCCAAGGTCATGGCCAAGGTCAAGTGTGGACCTTTCGCTCCTTTGAAGTCGATTTGATGATCTGTTGAACCGAAACACCTCTTTAAGTAAAACATTTATTGGTTTGTTAGTACAAGCGATTATTCTGACCACAAATCTTTAAGAAGACACGAAGTACAGCTAATTAAAGAGGAGAAGAAAGAAAATACCTCTGTCACGGTAGCGTCATTTTCGAGCCCTTCAGAAGGTCAAAGGTGAGATTACAGAATGACTGGTGGCTGCTGGGGCATTTGCTGGGTCACGTCCTCTCTAAGGCCACTCAGAATGCATTTGTTAGGGATGGCTTAGCCTTTTCGGGGCCCAATAATGTTGACCCGTTTAACCGAGTACGGGTCAAGGAATTTCCATCTCTAAAAAAAGATAGTTCATAATTCATGGGGCTCAGGACACGGATGGATCCAATGATGGTGCTGGCGGGTGATGAGGGGGTTGGGTTGATAAACTAGAAAAATTAAAGCGACAGGGAAAATGTAGATGACAAAAGAGTCAGAAGACGCTTTTTTGAGAATGCAGCTACTGTTTCACGCATGCATGCACGTACTCCACCAACCCCACACTGGTCCGTCTTCGCGCATTCCAACTGTTAAACCTGACAGGAGACGCAACAAACAGTACCCAACCTACATGTTTGGTCTAAGATCGGATACTACCTCCTCCGAAAAAGGTCATGCTTTCATCTGTGCTGAAATGTAGCCTCAAATGCAGCCCTCTGGCACAGACAGAACCAGGTCCCCGAAACCCGGGAGCTAATCAGAAAACTGCGGGTAGTGAATGAAAACAGAAACGCCGGGCGGAGGGCTGCAAGGGAGGCTAAGTTTGATTCTAGAAAAAGTTGTGATTTTTAAGATAGATTTGTCAGCCTTTATGTGGTAATTGGTTGTCACAATTCTGTGACACACCTAGATTCATAATCGTACGATATTACGTTTCCCTGTTGATAGAGACGTTCACATAGACACGAAGACATGCATATTGAGCTCTTGGCAATGATGAAAAGTTTTGACTAGTAGTACCAAAGCAAGCGTAGGCAGGTCAGATCATGGGCATAAGGCGTTTAGAGACTGAACAAGATGACGAACTGGTAGATATATGGAGTGTTGTCATAAAAGTATTAAGTGTTACATTGTAAAGAAGCCTCCACTGAGAAGACTCACATAAAATTATTCGACCAGATTCGTGAAATGCATTTAAGTAGAATCGCCTGCGTTACGAGACAGAGTCGATAGCTTAGACTGTAGACATCTTTACAGGGGAGTGTGGGCATGAAAAATGCTGTACACCAGGGCCGGGACGGGGGGCAATACAGACTTTCATGAATATTTCAACCATTGTCAAAATCACGTGATCGTCTAACCACTTGACGCTGAGATAGCGGGTCAATTTCCCTAATTAAGGCTACAGAAACTGACGAAAGCTCGAGCCAAAATCCCTACAACGCTTCCTACAGTACGTTCGTCTTGACTTGGGCATCACGTTTTTAGATCACTAGTTTGTTTCTACCGGCAGGTACTTGCATTTAGTTTTCGGTCATGAAGTTGCAAATAAGCTTTCTTGTATTGCTTTTAGGACAATCTCCCAACAAGTTTGAGGTTCCCAGATAATGTTATCCATTGTGCGGCCTTAAATTGTCCCCAAAATGCCTTTCCGCCTTGTTCGGTGGCAAGTGGCCCATGGTAACAAGAACTCAAACCGGACGCGGAGAGCCATGTATTACAGCCGTGACTTTTGGCTGTACCAATTTGTCAGCGGCCTCGCCTCCAAGCATGTGGGATTGTTCGAAACGCCGCCGGCATGTTGAGTCTATTACCCCTGGAGATACCCAGGAAATGGACGAACGGACCAGCTGCTTTGGTCTATAGCTACAGCAGGGGCATTTTGAATCCTGGGTTTGCCGTGTTTTTGCTTTGGGTTGGTTGGTTGGTTGGTTGGTTGGTTAGTCTGTCTGTCTGTCGGCCTGTCTGTCGGCCTGTCTGTCGGCCTGTCTGTCGGCCTGTCTGTCGGCCTGTCTGTCTGTCTGTCTGTCTGTCTGTCTGTCTGTCTGTCTGTCTACAGCAGGGGCATTCTGGATCCTGGGTTTGCTGTGTTCTTACTTTGGCTTGGTTGGTTATTCGGTCGGTCTGTCTGTCTGTCGGCCTGTCTGTCTGTCTGTCTGTCGGCTTGTCTGTCTGTCTGTCTGTCTGTCGGCCTACAACAGGGGCATTCTGGATCCTGGGTTTGCTGTGTTCTTACTTTGGGTTGGTTGGTTGGTTGGTTAGTCGGTCTGTCTGTCTGTCGGTGGGTCGGTCGGCCTGTCTGTGTCTGTCTGCCTGTCTGTCGGTCGGCCTGTCGGTCGGTCGGTTGGTCGATCGGTCCGTCTGTCTGTCTGTCTGTTGGTCAGTCGGTCTGTCTCTTTTTGCTGAATTTAATACTTCTAATCATTGTACCTTGATTTTGATTGGAACCTAATGGCTACCGGGAACTGGCATTCTACTCCAACTTTGCCCTAATTCGCCATTTGGCGCAGGCCATTGCCTTACACGTTAGACACAACCGGTCCTACAGGGGTCAGTTTTGTGCTGGCTGAGGACAATAATCGTGTGCGGTAGCGTATTCCCCGCTACACAACCCTGTTTTGTTTAAGGCCCAGTCTTTGATGTTATCTGTTCCCAATAACTGGTGTATTCTCGTGCGCTGACGTGAAAGAAATCCCACTTGTGGGCGCGACACCTGCAATATGCACTTCGTTAGGCGGGATCAAGGAAGTTCACATGCCCTTTCTTTGTCGTCAGATTTGTGCCGACAGCCTTGGTGCAGGGTGCTGGACAAGGGGAATCGCTTTCTGCTGTTCTGCAACACATGATACCACATGAATCACTGCATGCTGACAATCCACAATATCGATCTTCTTAATTAAAAAAAGAATATCTAATATCAGCTAGCAACTCTTTCTCTTAATGTTATTTGCAAAATCTTTGATCGTGCAACCGGAACCTGTATTTTCGCCACCCATCCTATCTTATTTCTAATAGGCTGGGCCGGCAACGTTTTTACGGAAAAAAGCCCCCCCCCCCCTTTCTCGTGAATGATACGGATAACGTGTATTTAATATCATTGATAAATGATGTAGTATTGAATGTCCGATAGATGTTCTCTGACAACTTCACCGGACGGGTTATCCATTGTATCCTGATATATGATCGATGTCGGCACGTACGGTAGGGTAATAGTCACTGAGAGTCAGACACAAACTCTCATACCCTAGTAGATGCCGCTGTAGAATTCTTTCCTCGTGAAACTCTTCTCCTGTTTGCCTGAAATCTCACGGACGAGTGAGATCTAGACTCACTCATTAGAGGACCTAATTAATTGCCTCGAACCTTTGGTGTTGCCCTGTACACGTTTGTGCGAGTTCGCGCGAGGGGATGGTGGATCTCTCTGGGGTTGGGAGCAAATCTAGATGGTGATCATGCGGTTTAAGGAATACATTATCAACTTCAAAGTGGACCAAACGTGCTATATACATTGAAGAGTATCGTGATAATGGCTTACAGTTAGTTTGAGGGTCGCCATGTTGCTATGTTTGAATGTCCCTGTAGCTCAATTGGTAGCAGCCTCCCAGATAAGATCTTGGTTCCAAATGGTTTGTAACTGGGAGAGCCCGGTTCAATCCTGGGTTGGGCATCTCGGTTGGGGCTGTACCTGTCTTTTTCGGAATGGACGTAAAAATGTGAGCCCGTACGTGTTCGAGGAGGTGCCTCATCACATTAAAGGGCTCACAATCTCTCTTTAAGGACTCTTTAAGAATATGCCCTGCTACTAAAACAGCAAGGAAACTTGGTGCTCTATGTGCCAATGTGCCCTTCTAGGAACTGAGTGAAGATGTTGGTTTGTAAGACTCGTGCTGTAAAGTCATTTCGGTAGAAATGTTCTGAACAGTCGATTTCACCACCTCAACGGCCCTTGATATGCTTTTTGGCTCTTCATCTTTACAGAGCATTAGACCATTAGCCTAGCTGGCATCTGTCCTATTCTCGCCATGGTTGCCCCCCCCCCCCCCCGCATCATTACACTGGCAGGATATTGATATTTTAGGAAAAAGCGATCAGAGAAGCGAACCTTAGTGAGAATAGGATAGATGCCAGCTAGGCTATATGACCATTTCAAGCTACTGTCGACATTCCTTTGTCTCTACCAGACTCGCACCTGGCCGAATGCACTAGTAATACATGTAGCTAGGGGACTTCGGCCAAGTTAGGAATAAAAGCCTAGTAGGATTGAATAGGTCTAGGAGTGGACTGACCGTCGGGATAGACTGCAAAAGACTGACTGAGACCCCATAGCAACTTAGTTGTCCCTATTGGGCCAAATTCTTCTCTTTTCTCATCCAGCTGACATGTCTGCTTGGAGACTAGAAATTCCTTGTTTCTATTTCTGAAAATGAAAACATTTACATTCCACGAACCAAATTCTGAAACGAAAAAAACGTTCCACATAGCTCGGTCGTGTCCTGTTTAGTAAACATCATTAGGGGAGGAGTAGAAATACAAGTCTTTTCCATTTCCCCAATCCCCTCTGCTGTAGGCCACACAGTCTCGACTTTATGGATAGCATCCGAATGTGTATTGGTTTTGGCCTGATTCCATGAATGAAATGCTCATAGGACGATATAACAGGTTGTCTAAAAGCGAAAGGCGTCTCTAAATTCCTTCGTCCTTCTTGCAATTCTACACAGTACCATCAACTATTTCCATCTTCGTTTCATTCGTAACGTTTTTCCAAGGTCTCAGCGCATTGTTAATGAGACTAAGTAGTGATTTTTTTCACATTCTATTCGTGAATTTGTGGTTTCCAGAGGATGTCATACATAGAATCAAGTATTTTTTTACCTTTGTACTTGATAAAAGAGTCACGGCCAAACAGTACTAGTCTTCTTGGTATTGGTATCGATATCCGGATGGACGATGGTACAGAATTAGTGAGAAGATGAAAAAAGAAACTGAGAAGACGTAAACTTAAACTTCTCTTCAAAAAATGAAGTAACATTAAAATGAGTCATAAACATAACATCTGCACATTGGCAATGCGTGATGACAATTGCTGTTTCTTCGCTTACGGAGATGAGTGGGAAAATTGTCTTCCTTCGCAGACTCTCATATGGCTGTGCGGACCAATCCTAGGCCTGCACGTCCAATACACACATACAATATATCGCTCCTTAGGCGAGGAAGCAAAATTGTGGAACTCTATCCCGTCCCCTGACATCAGTTTTTGTATTTTTCCAGATTTTCTTCCTTCGCAGGCTCTCATGTGCCTGTGTGGACCAATCCTCGACCTGCACGTCAAATACACACATACAATATATCGCTCCCTAGGTGAGGAAGCAAAATTGTGGAACTCTATCCCGTCCAAGGACATCAGTTTTTGTATTTTCCAGATTTTCTTCCTTCGCAGACGCAGGCTCTCATGTGCGTGGCTGTGTGGACCAATCCTCGACCTGCACGTCCAATACATACATACAATATATCGCTCCTTAGGGGAGGAAGCAAAAGTTTGGAACTCTATCCCGTCCCCTGACATCAGTTTTTGTATTTTTCCAGATTTACTAATCCCCTCTCTACTAAAGGCCCACTCCCACGTACTGTTCAGGGCGTGCTGTAACAGTACTTAAGTTCAAGGCTACTTTGATCCAGTAAAGCCAAGTGTATCCATTTGCCGCTTAAAATCGCATATCGGTAACTGTATGGTTCACATTAACATGCCAGGTTGCCAAAGCGAAGCTATATTTGGAACGGTTTGTGGTTTCAATAAAAATTCTGTATCATTCTTTGAATGTACGGAACGAAAACACCTGCTCGTGTTACAGGTGGGACCTGCCCGAATTGACCCAGATGATATACAATATAGAGGTCGGATACATTAAGACTCTGGTTTCCATCTGTACCCTTCTGAAGACTACTCTATCAGTACACTAGTACCATGCCTACACCAAGTAGATGTTAGACCTCTTTCTATGGGTTTCCACGGAAAATTCAAATCGCTCATCGAATGTACGGAACGAGAACATGTGCTCGTGTTACAGGTGGGACCTGCCCATGTTTGACCCAAATGATCCTAATGCCATATACTATATAGAGGTCGGATATATTAAGACTCTGGTTTCCATCTGTACCCTTCTGAAGACTACTCTATCAGTACACTAGTACCATGCCTACACCAAGTAGATGTTAGATCTCTTTCCACGGGTTTCCACGGAAAATTCAAAGCGCTCACCGAATGTATACGGAACGAGAACACGCGCTAATATTGCGTCATATGGGACTTGCTGCATGTTTGACCAAAATGGTAGCACTTTATACAGATCGGACTCTAGTTTCCTTCTGTTTCCTCCTATAGCGGGATCTCAATGAATTGCGCTAAACTGCGCCAACTTTGCGCCCACTTTCCTTTGCGGTTACTCTGTGCTGCGCGACGCACAGGTAAAATACGCGACCTTTCCATATGAAATGAATGTCACATTATCAGTTTCGGCTCAAACTAGATAAAAAACATAACTTTATGCCTTTTGCCTCTTTGCGCTATTTATATATTTTGGGATTTGCGAATTTCTTTAACATTCAAAAAAGCAATTTTATGCGACAAATGCACAGGTTATACCCCTCTCACATTATTCACGATCTTCGGGCGTATCGATGGAAGATCGGCCATATTTAAGATCGACAGAGGGTTGCGCGTATTTTTCACCAGAAAACCGTCCCTGTCACATGTAAGCCATACTTTGTACTTTATACAATTGTTGTGCAATCAAGTTATTACTATAAGCGAGGCTCGGGCGATTGCCGCAGAGTCGTCGTCCGATCCGGATTTTCGCCAAATGTGACAGGGGCATTAGCGAATTGCGAATGCGTTGCGTATTTTAACAGTTCAGTAAGATGCACACTAGTACTTTAATACCAGTCTGTCAGCACAGGAAGAACTATCGTGGTTACAGAAAGTAGATCAAAAACAGCAGGGGAGCCTTCAGAAGATAGCTTGGTCTTAGATAAAGCTTAGAGATATACAGCGCTTAGGTGAAACAAGGATACCAGTTATAACTGTGAACCCACGACCTAAACGTCAGGCGTTATTTTAATCAAAACTTAACTTTAAGCACCATTTCCTCCTAAAAGTAAACACTCAATGCAGCTTCGATAATGCAAGGATTTGATATGACAGATTTGACGTTCTTCCTTACGTAACTACCCTTTGATGTTTTAATTCCATTGAGATTATGAAATATTAGATGTCTGTTATGGTTGAAGCACCTACAACACATGGCAATTGTTATCGTTACCAACTGTTTGAGTCAGATTGAGTCATAGTAGGGGATGCGTTAGTACCAACCCAGTTGTCCTTAAGAAGTGACATCTAAGGAGGGACAGAAAGACATTTGCATTTAGAGTATTGTGAAAATAAATTAAGATAAACAAAGACGTCTTAAACTACAACAGACATTAATCAAACTGCTTAATGTAAAAGAGCGTTCAAACTTACTTTTACCATCATCTAAAATTTGGAATGACGTTGTGACAGGATGTTTCTAAAATAGAAAGCTAAAAGCTGGAAATGAGAACTGATGTCACTTTTGCTCACATTTGGCTCGGTTTTCATATACAATGCCGTCGCTCGACTTTGTACTTCTTGTTTTCGCCAAAAGTTTAGAAATTTTACCCTTTTGTCACCAATCCAGAATTCAACCAAGGCCGATTGACTACTGCTGAAAGAAACGTTGACTTGAAATCAATGATTGTATTTGACGTTTGCCCTAACACATGGTAGTGGTTACTTTGTTATGACACTTGCTGCTTTTTTGGAGGAAGCTCTTTGTATGAGTGTAACCCTGGCTTTGGAATTATGGTTCCGGTGAATAATTCTAAATTTTTTGATGAGGATTTTATCGTTTATGCTTATGCTCCTCGTACAGAGTTATTTTTCATCAAAAGTAGCAAAAAAATAAAGATCATTGCTTTACAATTCGAGATCGGAAAAGTGTTGACCAGAACCTTTATTGATATGTACATCTGTACCTATTCTGAATATGGAGATACATGTACTGTAAAATCGTCACACAATCAGAACCTTCCCACGACTTTGCTCCCGAATACTTACCAACCAACTTGTAAGGTTGGCGCTTGGTCGGGAGTGGTGTGGAATTAGTCTTACTCTAGATTCATGGCCATCTCGCTCCTTAGGACTTCTTTGAGAAGAAGATGACTTTACTTGATGTTTTTAAAAAGTCATTTATTCAGCTGTCGCATACGACTTTTAGAGACTAGTAGGCAACTTCACCGACCAACTCCCGAACACAAATGACCTGGCTTACGACTAGCTCCATGGTCTTTAGAGAGTTTGGAGTTCATGGTCGGCTGTGTGTGATAAGAGGTGTGGTGACTGATAAACTGACTTTTGACAGCATTTGGACCTTGATTTTATGTCAGCATTTAAACGCCTTGCGACACCTGTTTTACATGTAACAAGGGCGCCCATACCTTTGTCAATTAGGACAGCTAATAACGCAAATCTAAAACATCTAATCTAGAATCTAAACTTTGACCAGACCAATGCCTTGATCCCTTGCTTGTATAATTGATCGGCTACATTGACCTTTTTTCTCACTTGGCCCTTCCTTTTGTGTCCTTCTTTAAACGCCGACAAGTGTCTTTTGTAACGTGTGCTTCACATGAAACAAGAAAGTTCATGCCTTTCTCATTAGAACACCAAAGCTTTCTTATGACCTTGACGAAATCGTCTTAGAGTTCAAGGTAGGATTTGTAACGTGTTGTGTCCTTTGTAAGGGTAAATACTTCAAGAAGGTGCAGCAACTATCAGTACTTTGAGACTCCGTGATGTGACTACATTTCTTACATGTGCTTCACAAAATGTTCTAATTCTTCTATTTTAATTGATTTTGCAGGAATCAACTCAACATTTCGAACAAGATGGCGGCATCAGCAGGTGCAGTGTTCTTACTTCTAGTGTACACGTCATCAGTTCATGGGTATCCAAGACAAAGATTTCGAGTCTACCTTGACAGTGATGCTTCTGCCGTTGCCGACTGTGCGTTTGAAGGCAACAGCCTGTGTTCCTGGACCCAGGGACAGGACGACACCATGGACTGGTCTGTCCTACAGGGATGGGACGCTACAGGCGACACCTACTGGACGACGTTGCCAAGCACGGACCACACCCTAGCAACAAGTAAGTTACACTATACACTGCCATACAAACTTCATATTGTGAATGGCATCCGTTCAAGACACTGAAGGAAACCTAGAAACAAACAGGATTATTTAGTAAGACTAAATGCTTAGCTTTTGTAAATAAAGAAATGTTTTAGGAGGATGAAAAGATGCTTTAGGAAATTCACTGTCCCAAGAAAAAGGCCACCAATGACCCATTGAATATGCTGTCGCTTCGTGCAACTGTTGTGACCGGGCACCGACACCGACTTCTCGTTTCTCCTTGTTTAATTTGTAGAAAAAGGCAGGTCCCAACTTTAGTGCTATTTTACATACGAGTTTCATTCGGAGGCTTTTTTTCCTTCCACGTTAAATCGTCAACGCACTGTAAGCTGATGCGTGAAGTATTCTTTCGTGTAATCCTCCCGACTTGGAGCCCTGCGCTAAGTCTCGGTGTGTTAGTTTGGATAGTACTGATTGGGTGACGGAATTTGGGACAGAACTCAGCGGGGGCAGGTGGCAATACAGTTGTTCTAGTCTTTCATCCACACCGCTGTAATAAGGTACGGTCTGTAATCAAACCAATATGTCTTATTCATTGTGTACAAAGAACATGGTAAATGTCAACAATCAGGAGTGTAAATATAGAAAGAATTCGAAATTACTGCAGTTGTTAAGTTGGTTCTAAGCTTACAGAAATCTGCCTATAACGTGCCATTTGCCTAATGTGCGCGAAGTTAAATGTTTTCTTGCTAAGAGGCAAAAGAGAAGGAAAGAAAATACTACAAGAGAGGAGTGCTGCAATCGTATAAAGCTTTGCGGAGAGGGGGATACAACCTTTTCACAGGGGACACAACCAAACATGGAATTGTATTGGAAAGACATCAAAGAGAAACCATCACTAGAGTTATGTGGGTATACATTTTTTGTCGTTTGCGGTTTGCAATGTAGAACACGAAGGCCATGCATGATGCAAACAACACGACTTTCTTTTCGGAATGATGGTGATAAATCGGATCGTACCACACGTAGGTCTAATTCGAAAGCACGGCTCAATGTAGGTGTATTCCTGTACACTGTCAAAAATGACGTCAGTCTCATGAAGAGGTTGATTGAGCGGATTACTCAGACTAAATAAGACAAGGATCATGTTCTATCTCTGGGATAGAAGTCCCTTACCGGGAGGCACGGACAGGCGTGTGGAGACGAAGGGTATTAATAGTGTTATGACTTCGTGCTGCGGCAATGGTGGTTAGGATAACTGATCTATAACTAGGACCATCCCGTAGGGACCTGCTGGTCACATGTGTACTGTTGAAAGCGAGGATTTCGTGGCTCCGGGAGAAATAGTATACCACTACATTGTGTAATTTATAGAGAGTGTATCCTCACCATAATCATGTTATAAGCTGTACAACATTCTCGCAGACGTTGGAAGACCTTTGACGGAAATGACCTCGACCACGCTTCAAAATGAAGGGGTAGGAAGGCGCCAAGTGACATCACTGCAAGATGGCAAAGATTTGAACCGAAATCGAGAGTCTACATCAGATTAGAGACAAACCATAGCTTTACGTTGCTGTTGTCTTATTTAATACATTGAAATGTGCGTCCCCATTTTAAATGCTGCGACTTTAACAGGTGGAATAAGCAATGAAAACTGTCTCTAATTTTACCCATGCCCAGTTATGCATCGTTTGCGGGTTTGTACATATATAAGCCAAGGCAAATGTTGTGTTGAACCTTGCAGGTGACGGCTGGTACGTAGCCGTAGAATCTCCCGCCACAGTCACAACCGGTCGGCCACTCGCACGCCTGCAGTCCCCAGTAATCCCGCATGGTGAAAAGGCTGAGCAGTGTTTGACGTTTCATTACCACATGACCGAGGACTACCCCGCTGATCTGGGCTTCGATGTAAGTCTGTACTTAGATAATAGACCAGGAACTGGACAATAACAGGGAAACGTTCTATTGCTCTTAGATTGGGTAGGGACTGACCAACCACAGGGCACTATTTTCCGATTGGTTAGGAACTGGCCAACCGCAAGGTGTCATTTCTTGATCAACCACGGTGATTTATTTTCTCTCTTTCGTTGAAACTTCCTTGATTAACTTTGTGTATACCCTTTTCGGCTCCCTTTCTAAATCATATCTATCATGTTAAAAGTTAAGACGTTGACTAAGACTTCCGGATAAGTATAGAGTTACGAAATATCAAGGATTTGTCCATATCTGTCTACTGTAGGCAAAGAACTTGCTGAATGTGTACCTGCTATCGGAGGGCGAGTTGAAGGGACCGATTTGGACTATGGGAGAACTGCTCTATGGCTACTGGAACCAGGCAGAACTTTCTTTCACCACATATAAGGACTTTCAGGTAGGCATTTTGTTTGTAATCATAATTCATACATATTCATATGACATTTACCTTAGGTCCATAGCAATCATCAAAACAGAAAAACATAACAAAAAGGTCGGATACGATTTTATTATGAAGATTGCACAGACAGTGGATGTAGAATTTATTTCTGAGCAATATGTACACCCCCTGACTAGATTGTACAGAGAGTGGATGTAGAATCTATTTCTGAACAGTACATCTCCCCGACTAGATTGTATAGAGAGTAGATGTAGAATCTATTTCTGAGCAATCTGTATATCTCCCGACCAGATCGTGCTGGAGGCGGTGGTAGAGTCCCAGAATAGCGGTGACATCGCTCTTGATGACATCAAACTCAGAAATCGGCCGTGTGCAGGTAGATTTAGGCTTAACAGTTCCCTGCGTGGATTTTGTTAATATATATTCTACTTTGAGAAATTATAAACTTAAAACGTAATCCTATTGTAGCTATCAATTCCACAAGTATGACAGTGGTATGATGGAGTTCCCTGATTGGCTAGGAATTGACCAATCACACGAAAAAATGCAGATCACAAGCGTTCAAGTTCTACACTGAGCAAGTTCTCACGTGCTGCTTTAGAGGAGGTTGGGCCATGTACTCAGTGCATGGGATTTATCTCCAAGCAGATCCCATGGTACCATACGATAGTATCAAAGCTGGCCAAGGAGTATAGCCAGCCATGCGCCAAAGGGAGTCGAACGGGCACAGGAGCGTAACACTCCTATGCCGGCTTCACTCCTCTGCCAGCTTTTGATACTATCTGATGCTATCGTAGGATCTGCTTGGAGATTACATAGAATTACATGTTTGCGCCCTGCAGGTTGTAATCACATCCTGACGGACCGTACGGGCACGTTCACCAGCCCGCGCTACCCGGACCCCTACCCGCAGAACACGGACTGCACCTGGACCATCAAGGCGCCCGACGACAAGAGGATCCGCCTGGCCTTCGACCTCATCGACATCGTGGAGGACGAGAACTGCGAGATCGACTACGTCGCCGTGAGCGGGTCGGAGAACGGGGACGGCATCAGGTAAGGCCTTCGTCACATTTACAAGGAACAATTAAAGTTTATGCCAATAAATCTGCACAAGGCATGCTGTTGAATTATTTTAGTCCGTGTTTTTTTTTTTCTCAGCCCGGCCTGTCCCCGGGTAGGAAATGTGACGTCGGCCGAACTGTGACGTCAGCCGAACTCGTATCATACCCCATGCCAGGCCAGTCAGTCAATATGAACAGCCAATCAGATACTCCCTTTTCTGTTTTCTGAGAAGAAGTCACCAGCCAATCACGTTGTCTCTTGACCGTCAGCATCGACGCGATTGGTTGGTTGGCTGACCAACGCAAACGCAGCGAAAAGTACGGTACGCCAGGGCTTGGTATGAGAGGATAAGGGATGACTGTCCGGTCTTTCTTTCTGTCGTTTTGCTCATGCCTTCATGCTTTTTATAGAGACAAATTTTTCGTGTATAATCAGGTAATAACTCTACATGAAGCGCGCGTTATCAAGTGGTTTTCGCTGTACACTCGTTCTCATTGAAATGTCGAAAATGGCATTTTTTTGGTCGAAAAATAAATCGGCTTTATTTTCAGTGAAAACTACCTGGTTGTTTAGGAAAATTCCTCTTTTAACCATAGCCAAAAAATGGCAACTTATTATTTTCGGTCCCATTGGTAATACATTACAGGGCGGGTAACGTTACCGGTAACGTTTGTTACAATAGTAAACTTTACCCTGTTTTCTTCTAAAGGACTTACCTTATTGACTATATCATTTAGGTATAAGTGGATGTCCCAAGGAACATTTGAAAAGTGGGCAGCTTTTTTACACCAGGTCAAATAGAAAGCTTAGACAGCATCGAACAATGGTAACGTTTGTTACAGTCATTTCTGTACAACATTTTGTTAAGCAAGGTGGGATACAAATACCAGTCAACAACCCTTTCTTGTTTCTTTAGGAAGCCAGAAAAACTGTACAGCGTCACAAAAATGGTCATTTCTAGTCTTATACGTGGATAATAAAACCGTGGCAACCATCGTACCCGTGGTGGTAACGTTTGTTACAGAATCTGTCGACAGGCATAAACCACCTCACACAGCCTCCAAGATCGGTGACAGTAGCGATCTGACGTGATCGGTCAGAGGGCCTTGGTAGCTGGTTTCACCTGCCGAACAATTATTCTGGGAACTAAATTGTTACATTTTTGGCTACTATTTGAATTCTTCGTTTCTTCTCAGGCGACAGCCATTTTTTAGGGTGTGAAATCCGACCCGTGGCTATAATAACCGTCTAAGCCATCAACCAATACGAATGTTGTGGTGCATCTTTTGTAAAACATTACAGGGGTTATGGAAAAATGAAGGAACCAGTGATGTTGTCTATAATTTTCTCTATATCAAGCCGTAAATTCAGGCGACAGCATTTCGACATTTAAATGAGAACGAGCCTGTAATGAACTGTGATATAGCTGGTGTTTACACAATCTCTCCTGGCTGGGGTTGATGACCCTCTCCTCTAGGGCGGCGGCAACTGTAGCCGCTAGGAGCGCGATTTTTGTCAAGCTAAACTTTTATGTATTTCCGTTGAATCGCTCCAGGCATTGCGGCAGCATCGCGCCCGAAGTCTACACCAGTCGTGCCAGTGAGATCAAACTCCAGGTGAAGTTCCGAACGACGTGGGAGAGCGGATATACCGGCTTCTCGGCGAGATACGCTATCGTACCAGGTGAGGATATATCAATTGATAATTGATAATAGCCTTTATTGCACATTCATGCCCTATCGGGCTAAGTACAGGCATATACATAAATACGAAAGGTCGTAATACAGTATACATGGTTTGTATGACTAATCTAAAACATGGGTTCTAAAACTATTCTAATACATTTGTTCGACTTCTTCTCGTTTCTTAGTAATGTTTAAAATGTAGCTTGAGATGTCTTTGTGTAATATCGTTTGATCAAAACTCATAAGAAAAATAACTTTTTCATATATATCGCTTTCTAGTCAAGATACGCCTACGTGGAAGATATACAGGGTTGCCACCTGTTGAAATTATTTGTTCATTGATCAAACGATAAAATTCACTTGTTGCCAAACTTCGCTAATTTCTTTTCAGTAAGGATTCTAACTTCAACTAGATGGGAATCATTCCATTCAAAGTTTTGCCTTCTGGAGTTTTGGACTGCTTTAAGGATATGAATGGTTGCCATCAGTTGAAATGATTTGTTCATTGATCAAACGATAAAATTCACTTGTTGCCAAAGTAATTTTTTCAGTGAGAAATCTACCTCCAACTAGGGAATCATTCCGTTCAAAGTTTTGCCTTGTGGAGTTAGTTTAGGAATCCTTTAAGAATATGCATGGTTGCCATCAGCTGAAATTATTTGTTAATAGATCAAATGACGTCTACATTTTTGACGCTTGCTTTCTGCAGACAGAAGGTTTGTCAAAGGCAATCGTCATCTGCACAAGATCATCAGACCCCTTCTTCACCTGAAACTTCAAAGTCCCAGGGCTACCTTCGTCTTCCCATGACTCTACTGAAATCACGTCTCCCTCTAGCGCCTCTTTCTGGTACAGCACGGAAACTTCCCGTAATGTGTAGCCTTTCCCACTGTCTTAATCAGCTGGGTGACTAACCGAACTATTTTGGATACATTGGATTCTGGTAATATTGTTTCTTCTGGTGTTTCTGTATGTCATCAGATTATGTAAATATGAACTAAAAGTTAGCAAATGTTTAAATAGCATTCTGACTATGGGACTCACCAAGTTAAATACGTGTAATTTGGGGAGAGGATACCTTCAATGTAGATTACGTTGACTTATTCACGC